>NW_012153062.1:20417053-20429778 GCF_000956105.1 Propithecus coquereli | reverse complement strand
CAATGGCCCTTGACCACAATTTACAAAATACTAACACGGAAACAACAGGGAAAATACAGGGTCAAAGAAGTCTTATATGTGGCCCTAGAAAGCATCTAATCTATATAGCGAACTTCAGCATTTCTCAAACGGAACTCTATTTGCATGAGAATTTGATAGGTGCCCTCAGAATATGTAAAGAGAATGTGGAATTGTTGATTGGTCCTCAAGAAAAGGAGACTAAAATTCTCCAATAAGGTGTTGTGCAAGACTGTGTGTGTATGCATGTGTGTGTTGATATGGGGTGTGTGGGGGATGTACAGTAGTCTCCTCTTATTCTTGGGATCCACTTGTAAGATCCCCAGTGATACCTGAAACTGTGGATAGTACTGAACCCTATATTACACTATGTTTTGTCCTATACATACATACCTATGATAAAGCTTAATTTATAAATTAGGCACATAAGAGATTAACAATAACTAATCATGAAATAGAACAATTATAACAACGTACTGTAGTAAAAGTTATGTGGATGTGATCTTTCTCTCTCTCTCTCAAAATATCTCATTGTTCTGTATAACTCAGAGATACTACAGGTTCTGTTCCAGACCAATGCAATAAAGCAAATATTGCAATAAAGCAAGTCGCACAAATTTCTGGGTTTCCTAGTGTATATAAAAGTTATGTTTACACTATATTGTGGTCTATTAAGTGTGCAATAGCATTGTGTCTAGAAAAACAATGCACATACTTCAATTAAAAATATTTTATTGCTAAAAAGCGCTGACACAGAGACACAAAGTGAACACATGCTGTTGGAAAAATGGTGCTGATAAGACTTGCTCAATCCAGATTACTGCAATCCTTTAATTTGTAAAAAGCGCAACATCTGTGAAGTATAATAAACAAAGTGCAACAAAATGAAGTATGTCTAAACTCACCTATTTTTGGACCACAGAAAGTGAAACCACAGATGAAGGGGGGACCTCTGTCCCTAGAGTATAATGATACTGATATGTAGGGAGGAGTTAAGATGCCTTAACTACTTCAGTGGAGCAGTAATTTATAAGCAGTGGGAAGAGACCTTTTGAGCAGGTTATTTGAGCTGCCACTCAAATGCTTTCTGATTTAGCCCAGGGGATAGCTTTTTTCAAGTTATTTGGAAGATAGTCCTGTAGGAAACTAAAAGGGTGAAGCTACGCTTTATGGGAGATTGATTAAAAAATGGAGAGATCAAAGTTACACTTAGGAATCTGATAAAGAGATGCAACAATGATGGAAAGAGAGTCCTCCTTATGTTTGTGAGGGCAACGGGGTCACACAGGAGATTGGTGTGGCCACACTGAGAGGCTGGAGAAGGACTCATGGTGGCGGCATCACTAGCAAGACAGGGCAGCATCAGCGAGGCTGGTGAGTAGTGTGTGGAGTGACTTCGGCCACATCAGGAGGAGGAAGGGTAGGCCTTGGATCCTCAGTGATTCCTCCTGGTAGTGGTTTAGAGCACTGTTAAACCAAGGTTGTAATCATAATAACTGACACTTAGTAGAATACTTATACTATGTGCTAAGTCCTTATCTAAATCCTTTGTCTTTATTACTTTGGAGGTTAAATGATATGTTCTAGTTGACCTAGTGGGAATTGAACCCAGACAGCTAGCTTCAGAGTCAGTGTGCCTAACCACTGTGCTATATGGTTTCTCCTACATACATCAATGCCAGTCAGCTTTCTCTGTTTGAGATGTGCAAATCATGTAGGTGAGACCCTGGCCAGCTGCTTCTCAAGCACATGACATTATTAATTGGTAGGGTGAGAGGAGGGGATCATTACAAACCTCTATTTGAAAAATGACTCGAAGAACATCCCTTGTTCATGCCAGATCTATAGGAGTTAGTTGAGACATGTTTATTTGAAAGAAGAATGAAAGAATCCTGCTTATAATGGTTTGAGAACATCATCTTTGAGTACTATATACTTGAACAACTCATTCTAATGACAAAAGCCAGAGACCGTTATGTTCATAAGCTGAACCACTTAGTGCAGGCTGATAAAATGAAGCTTTTTGTATCCCAGCCAGGGAAATGATATTTCTTTGAAAAAATTAAAAAAAACAGAACAATGTCTGGTTGAAAAAACAAAGAAGTCCAGACCTCTGTTATTCTCCTCCTCCTCTGCAACTTAGGCAGGATCTGATTTGAGAAGGGGCCCGCCACTCCCCTGACTGGCTTATTTTGGTATTAACACTGATAGTTCACACTGAACCACCTACACTGTGCTTCTGCCCTTGAAGAACTCATGTTCTATTGGGGGAAAACCAAGTAAGTTGTTTACTCACTTTTCCCTATTCTCAGAGCTTTCACTACTGATTCTCTCCCTTTTGCTCAGGGAAATAGGATGCAAAAGTAGGAGCTGATCCATGAAGCTGGGAATGTGGGGTGCTTTCCGAAGCTAAGCCAACAGCCACCCTTCTGAAGAGCCACCATTCAGATGATAAAAGGAAGAGCATTTGCATGAGCGATGGTCACTGCAGTGCGTGGATCCTGTCTGTCCACGCAGTCCTTGCCACCCTCTTGCAGCTGGCGTGTTCTCCTGCCCACCTGGGGAATTTTCCCTTTGCCAGCCCTCTTTGGGTTGTACCTCCCCTTTTTGCACAGGGCTCCACTGGGAAGGCAGCTGTAGTATGTCTATTTGAAAGACAAGAAAACAAGCCTAGTTCTAGAAAAGAGATTTAGATTGCATCAGGATAGTGATGGGAATAATTTATTTGTGCAGTTCTTACTATAGAAAACAGATTTGGTTACAAAAATCAGGAGGCTTTAAGAAAGTGGTTCTTTTCCCCCCGTCATCAACATTGGTTTTTTAAAACATGTCAGAAAACAAAAACAAATCTGTAGCAAGATAAATAATTGTGTGCTGGATTTATTAAGAGAATGAATTGTTGAATCCACATGATGTTATTTACTGTTTCAGGGGCACACGTGGTTTCCAAGTGGTTTCTTGCCACTTTGGCCTTCAACTGGCCTTCCTAGTTTCCACTGAGGGGCGTCTGACTGTCTCCACCACAGCCTTGAGTCTACGCAAAAGCCCTGGGTTGACTGACGGGTGTTCCTGCTGTCCTTGGGAATGGACATTCTGCGGGTGCTAGGGTAGCGGGGAAGGTTCTCACGAACACTTATTTGTTGTAAGAACTCCAGTTGGAGTGCGGCGTCTAGCCATGGAAGGGGGATTGCTTTAGAACAGGTTAGAGAGAGTGAGTGTGTGTGTGTGGGGCACACCCACCTGGTGTTGCTGCTTTGTGTCGTTTTACTCTTTCGTCTGAAATAGAAACTTATTTATCAGGATTTGTTGATTCACGTTGCTGATGATACAGGGTAATGTCCCAAGTCTGGGAAGAGCTTCTAAGTGTGTGGCAACTCTCGTTTCTTTTTCAGATGCTCTTTCCTTCTACGCCTTGATCTTGAAAAGCCTGACAAGGAGTTTGTTGAGAGGCAAATCTTTAAAGCTGAGCTATGTGTTCAGTGATACCATATTGTGAATAATCCTCTTAGCCGTGCTAAGCTGCTAATGAGGCAGTGGAGAAAAGAAGACGTAAATCCCAGTCAAATGAGGCCTTATTGCATAGTGTGCCAGAAATCAGCTAAGAACTCAAAGGAGCAGCTGCTCTTTTTATTTCAGGAAACTTTGTATAATAATACCAATAAAAACAAAGACTTTCATTTTGAACAGACAACAAGAAATACAGCTGGAGCTATTTCCCATCCACCTGGTGAAAGGAATTACCCAGCGGTCACTCTGGCTCCGCCCACTGAAGCAGGGCACCCACCTGGTGTGTGGGATGCAGCTGCAAGGAGGTAAGGGGGATGGAGATGGAAGGAGGAATCTGCTCCTGCAGAAAGGGAAAGCTTCGCAGAGCAAATATTAATCTTCTGGCCATCTCCATGCCCATCTAGTTGCCCATAAAGTTATCAGATTGGTTTTGAATTGAAAAATTGAGAATGAGGTTCTTTGAGATGAGGTCCAAGGAAGGCAGTTTTTGGAAGGGGCTAGGCAGGGAGGGTGCATTTGGTCGCTGTGGGAGGAGAGGCTGGGGAACCAGAAAAGAATCAATACATTAGGATCCCCGAGAGGTGGTTACTGATGGAGAGCTTTCCTCCTGTGGATCTCTATTCATTTCTTGGCTTTCGCTGTAAGCAACTCAATTACTGCCCTCTGCTCTAGGTGTGACCTTTGGCTGCTGCCGCCGTCTTTCTCTGGCGATGCTCAGTGTAATTTCAGTTACAGAGGAAAGGAGGTGAAGTGAACATCAATGGGAGACTCAGAGGTTGGAAATGTTTTCTCAGGTTAGAGGAGAGCTTTCTCCTGCACCTCGGTGGCTTTGTGGGTGGCCCACAAGCAAGGCCAGCAGCCTCTGCTGGAGAATTAGGAGTCCTGAAGTGGTGGCTGTGAATGAGGAGGGCACCCCTTCTTTAAGGTACCTCTCCTCTTGCTTCGGACTACTACAGATGGCCTCACTCCAGCTTCCTTATTCTCCGGCTTTTCACTGGGTTTGGCCATTGGCAGGCACCATCAGGCTACTGGAGGGTGACAGAGGGAGGTGGGGTGTCTGGATATTTATTCCTCCCCTCTCTTCCTATTGGTCCCTGATTTTGGCCGTGACTCAATCTTGTTCCTTTACCTAGGCCATGACTCATATCAAGCCACCCCATCTTTCACAGGATTCTGGCAACTCTACTTCCTTCCTTTGCCCCTTCAGCCCCACGGGTGGAAAGGGCTGCCTGCTAGTGCTCATGCCTGTTGGCTTTATCATCCCGTGGTGGATATACTGTAGCTTGCCCACTCCTCTTAAATAAGTTCCCTTGACTTTTTTGGGTGCATCCTCTCTTTCTTGCTGGAATCCTGACTTCCTCTATCCTGTCCTCTCTTGCCCAGGCAAACAGAGCCACTTGCTATTCCTCAGACATATCACGTTCCCTTCTCTGTGCCTTTTCCATTGCTAGTTTTCTTCATTTAGCCCCAAGGAAACTAAGGTTTGGAGGGTCCTATTTAGTGTCCCAGTATCATATGCTCCAATCCTCTCTTTACCTCCTGCTAAATAATGGTCTAGTCTTTGTTTAAATATTTCTGGTGGCAGGAATTCATTGCCTCTTAAGGCATCGGTATTCATTCATTCAATTCACTCAGTGAACAATTTTGCTGCCTACTAAGTGCCAACTGCTGTGTATGGTCTCTCCCCTCAAGAAGCTCAAAAGAGTGAGGATATGAATGTATGAATAAGCAATTTTGGTGCAATGTGATGTGGGTTACTTCAGAGATATTCAGAAGTGCTTGAGAGTATTATGGACAAGTGATCACTCAATTCTGTCTTGGACAGTCAGGAAAATTATTCTAGATGAAGGAATGCATGAGATGAGACTTGGAGGAGAAGTATTAATAGAAGATTTTCAAGAAAATAAGGTATACCAGAGAAATGAACAAAATGGGCAAATGCATAGACATTTAAGAGAGCTTGGTGTGTTTGGGCAATGATAATTAGGTATGGCAGGTGAGCCTGAGAGGGTGGCAAGAGATCAGTTTTTCTTCATTCAAAATCTGTCAGCACTGTGCCTATACAAAATGAGTCTAATGTGTCTTCCATCTGAAGACATGTGTATAGTCCTTTCTCCTTTCTTAAAGAAACTATCCTTTTAGTGAATTCTTGGCAGTGTAGCATCACTACTACCCATCTTGGAGACATAGAGACAGAGACTTAGAGAAAGCAAGTGACCAAGGACATTCTATTAGCAAGTGCTGGAGTCAGGATTCCAACCCAGGAAGTCTGATTGCAGAACCTGAGCATGAAGCCATGAAGCTGTAATCCTTTTACTTGGATTTAAGCTCCCGCAACATCATGGTGTTTACCCTTAGGTCACTCTCTATCCTGTCAATATTCCTTTTTTGAAGAAGAATGTCCAGAAATGATCACACACTAAAGGAGTTGTTTGACCAGTACAGGATAGAGCACGACTAATGTTTCCATTGCTCCAGAGGCCATTCTCACGATGGAGACAGAGACCACGTGGTCTTTATGCAGTCATGTCTTATAGGTGAGTCATGATTAGTCCATAGTCAACTGACATCACTAAGCGAACTATTACCCCTCTCTTGCCTGCCTAATCTCTATTTTGATTTAAGGTCTCAGTTTAAATATAAATTTTTGACCCTTTGGATTAGTTTAGTTCCCCCTACTGTATACTGTCAGAGCTCTCCCTACTTTCCCAAGTATAATGCTTACCACAAAGTATGGTAGATGCTTATTTAATAGTCTCTATCTCTCCTGACAGATTTTTTAAACTCCATGAGGACAGAGTCCTTGTCTTGATTGCC
Organism: Propithecus coquereli; assembly: GCF_000956105.1. Classification (NCBI taxonomy): domain Eukaryota; kingdom Metazoa; phylum Chordata; class Mammalia; order Primates; family Indriidae; genus Propithecus; species Propithecus coquereli. The sequence continues at coordinate 20,423,436 of NW_012153062.1, read as the reverse complement.
ACAGAGTCCCCTTTATTTAGCATCTTGTAGGCACTGAGTGTGTGCCTGTTGAGCGAATTCATCCTTCTCATGTATGCTGTGGTTTCTATCTCTCCTGACTTTAGGGATCACCACTATCGTGATTTCTGACAGCACTGATTAATTTCGTCTATTTTAAACTTCATAGAAATGGAATCGAACAGTGTGTAATCCTTTGTGTTTAGCTTCTTTTGTTCAACATATCTCGTATACTATTTTCAATCTATGTCACTTCCTCCCAGAATTCTAGGATGATCCCCAAGATTTCACCCTCCTTCATCTGGTATAAATGCCCTGTCTAATCCCCCAGAGTGGGAGTTTGATGGATTTTCCTCACATGATTACATACTGTTATATGGCACAGTTGACTTCAGAAAGGGAGATTATGCAGATGGGCCTGAACTAGTCACATGACCCTTTTAAGAGCACAGTCTTCTCTGGCTGGTAGTAGCTACCAACAAAATGGGGACCTAGGTCCTACAATTGCAAGGAACTGAATTCTACCAATAACAAAAATGCGCTCGGAAGCAGATTTTCCTCCAGAGCCTTCAGACAAAAAGTTAGCCTAGCTGACACCTTGGTTTCAGCCTTATAAAATCAAGAGTAGAGAACCTAGCCATGCCATGCTAGATGTCTGACCTATAAACCTGTGTACTAATAAGTTGTTTTTTTTTTTTTTTTTTTTTTGGAGACAGAGTCTCGCTCTGTTGCCCTGGCTAGAGTGCCATGGCATCAGCCTAGCTCACAGCAACCTCAAACTCCTGATCTTAAGCAATCCTCTTGCCTCAGCCTCCCAAGTATCTGGGACTACATGTATGTGCCATCACACTGGCTAATTTTTTCTATTTTTTGTAGAGACAGGGTCTTGCTCTTGCTCAGGCTGGTCTTGAACTCCCGAGCTTAAGTGATCCTCCTGCCTTGGGCTCCCAGAGTGTTAGGATTACAGGCATGAGCTACTGTACCCGGCCCATAAGTGGTTATTTTTTTTTAAGCTGCTGAATTTGTGGTGATTTGTTGCAATAGAGAAGTAATACAGATCCCCAACTCTTTACCGGTTTGTATGTAGTAATCTCATAAAACGAGTTGCCTCATTATATAAACATCTTGCAGCTACTTTATTACATAACTTCCTGATGAGGCTAGGAGTTATGTTGCCTAAAACTAGACATTTTATGGATGCTTTCCTAAGATTGCTTTGTGGCCAAGATGGGCTATTGGCTGTATTAGCTTTATTTATTTTATTGTAAGAATAAAATGATTCCATCATAATTCTGTGAGTTTTTTCTCTCTGGTTGACTATTAGTTCAACTGATTGTTAAGAGCTCTGCACTTACCTGGCAGAAATGCTGAATTCCAGGTACTCATCAGTCAGTGAGTTTGAAACCTGTCTTTGTTAATTACTAGTTGTGTGTCATGGACAAGTTAATCCCTTAAACACCTCAAGTTCTTCATGTATAAAACAGGCATAGTAGTGCCTGCCTTACAGGCTGTCTGTACTACTCTACTTCTTCATATTTTCCTTCATTTATCTTGCTCCTTTACCCCTTTCTTTTTAAAAATGTGATTTTACAAAAAGATACTAAAAATAACCAAAGGAAAGGAAACAGTAAGAAAAGCTTTTTGGGTCTCATCATTAGTTTTTTTTGTGAATTTACTTCTCTATAAAGCTAAATTTGGCACCATAAGGAACACTAAGAAAAAATGTTTCCTGCCCTAAGGAGATGGACATTCAAAAGGAGACAGGGTGGGTTCACATATGCTGTCTTATTTTTGTGATGCCTCAGTATTATCTTTTTCTGATTACAAGGGTGTGGTTCCTTTAGGAAGTGGGATTGCTCTAGTGTATTTTATAAGACCGGTGAAGTAATCTTTCCATTGTGATCTATCCTTGGACAGGACAATAGGAATGGGAGGGAGAAATATGTATTTTTTTCAAGGTAGTGGCACATGAGTGACAGCCCTTGCTGCTTGTGGTGTAAGGAATGTTTCTCTAACAGAGCATATAAACACAGCAGTCAGTCATGACTGAGTGTTCTGTAGAATGGAAAAATCAATGACTAGACTGGGAAAGAAACCATCATCATGGACAAATACCATGGCTGGTGTCAATTGCACAAGAGGACCATAGGCTTGATGCAGGGGTTGTTGAGGGTGCTCAAGTTACTCAAAAGACCTAAAAAATAAAATCAGTTTTAATTTTCCTAATTGTTTCCCAGAAAACACAAATAAAAATCTTGTGTGGCTGAATTTGGCTGCTGTTATACAAAATTTTACAAAGCTTAGGAGATCTATTTTTTCCCCATAAAAACCAATGGAATTCTAACACTTCACTTGGGAATTGTGTTTGAATTTTGAATACAGATGTGTGTTTATGTCTTAATTTCCCATCAACACAGATGTTTACTTCAGACAGACGATCATTCTAGATGTTTCCTGGACTTTCACCCAAGTTTTTCGTGAAAACTGTGTTGTATTATTATGTAACAGAACAGCTGCTGGTATTTTTTACGCTTTTTGGAGAGTTAATTTTTTTGCTTAATGTGGGTTTCTACAGGGGCGGGATCATTTTGTTTTAGTGTTAGAATCCCTTCTCTTTGAATGGAAACTAGTTAACTCCTATAGCCTGAGGGACAGGAAAGAGAGAGCAGATATAGAACTAGTATAGGCGATATTGCGGATGGAGACTGCTGTCATGGTTAAATGGGGATGAAAACTGAAATAATAAAACATTATTCTTATTTTTTAGTAGAGAGAAGAGGATTAGTCTCCTGAAAAGGGACCTGGTTTCCAGTATCAGATGACTGCAAATTACCATATCTAATCAACAATATGTGAGATACAATTATACTCCTTTTTGAATGAAGCTTTCTAAACACTAGGTAAGTTGAGTAAACTGGGCACTATAGTAACTAATCTTAAACCATTTGTTGACTCAAAATAGTATAGGATTACAGTATAGTTCACAGATATTATTATCTTTCTAATTTCTCCATTCTTCTCTTTGCATCAAGCTGGAAGGAAAGGAAAGGTCTTTATCTGGGGCTCAAATTCCGAATTTGTTGTACTGATATTTGGTAGCCATTTTTGAGAAAAGCTTTCAAAAAGATTTGGAACAACTAATAGGTTTCTGGAAAATTCATGCAGGGATGCTTGTTTTTGTGCTATTCTTCCCTATATAAATTTTTCCTGTAATAATTTCTTGGTCTTTTTGATACAAAGTTGATTAGATTATGTGCATATATGGTTTTTGCTTTAAGCAATTTAAGAATCAACATGGTTGTGCCCAGCAGATATATTGTTTTTATGTATTTATTTAAAATCTCCCCAACTTTAGCGAGGTATAACTGACAAATAAAAATTGTATATATTTAAGGTGCACATTGTGATATTTTGACATATATATATATAGGGTGAAATGATCACCACAATAAAGCTAATTAACATATCCAACACCTCACGCATTTACTTTTGTGTGTGTGGTGAGACTACTTAAGATCTACTCTTTTAGCATATTTCAAGTATACAATACATTAACTGTACACTATCGTAACTATAGTTACTATGCTATACATTAGGTACAACTATACATTGCTATACATTAGCACTTCATTCATCTTATAACTGCAACTTTGTACTCTTTGACCTTCATCTCCCCATTTCTTCCACCCATGACTACTCTTCTACTTTCCATTTTTGTGAGTTTGACTTGTTTAGATTTCACATATAAGTGCAGTATTTGCTTTTCTGTGTCTGCCTTATTTCACATAGCATGAAGTCTTCCAGGTTCATCCATGTTGTCACAAATGGTAGGATTTCCTTCTTTTTAAAGGCTGAACAATATTCTATTATAATGGAATGTGAGTTTCTTTCTTTCTTTCTTTTTTTTTTTTTTTGAGACAGAGTCTCACTCTGTTGCCTGGGCTAGAATGCCGGGATAGAGCTAGACGTCAGCCTAGCTCACAGCAACCTCAAACTCCTGGGCTCAGCAATCTACTGCCTCAGCCTCCCAAGTAGCTGGGACTACAGGCATGTGCCACCACGCCCGGCTAATGTTTTCTACATATATTTTTAGTTGTCCATCTAATTTCTTTTTATTTTTTTAGTAGAGACAGGGTCTTGCTCTTGCTCAGGCTGGTCTTGAACTTCTGAGCTCAAACGATCTGCCTGCCTCGGCCTCCCAGAGTGCTAGGATTATAGGCATAAACCACCACACCTGGCCTGGAATGTGAGTTTCTGTTGGTTGATGACTTCAGAAAGACTAAAGCTAAGGTTGAAGTTTGAAATAATGGATAATATAAAACATAGACTTTTTATGTCCTCTACACTGCAACAAAAGGAAATCCTTTATATAGCTTAAAAAATTCCTTAAGGAAAACACTGCCCACTCAGAGGGTGATAACTTGTGGAATTTACTATTTCACGAGGCTGAATATTTGAATACAGTGAAGAAGCCATAATGAAATTATTCAAGGAAGTGGATGATTTGGGCTAAATCCAGAGCATCTGGAGTTGGTAATATGAGGGATATCTATAGGGCGTGACAGGCATTACTGGCAGCTGAGGACCCACAGGGCAAAACACCGGTTTTATCAATGAGGACATTTTAAAAAATGGCAACTTTAGGACTTTTGATGCCTCTGTGCTTCTAAGTGTAGGTAGAAAACGAAATAGGAAGGTAGAATGCTTGTAATTATGTCAGCATTTTTGAAGAAGAATGTAGTATAATTCTCCATCATGTGTCAAAGTTTTTGACATCTTGGGATTTTGATGGATTTTCTCCATCTCTTAATGGTTGTGTTAATGAAGTTTTCAGAGGAGAGTTATCCTGTCTGGCTTTTGGTTCTGTGCAGCTTATAGTAATTCAAAATAGACCTTTGATAAAAGCTTATTTTTAATACAAATATTTCAAAATATTTGCTTTGCTTCAGCAACTTTTAGATTCTGGACGCCAATGGTGGTTAGGAGCCAGTGCTCTCTCACTACTGTAGATGGGTTTTGATAGCTGGTCAGGAATTCAGTCATCTTAAAGGCAGCTGGATGTACTGAAGAGTAAAGACTAATGTCAAGTAGTTCTAGGCTGAAACCTGGCTTTGCTCTTTAGTACCTGAGTATTGTTGGGAAAGTTATTACTTGCTTTGTACCTCAGTTTCCTCACTTAAAATGCAGAGATAATAGCTACTTTATTAGGCTGTAGTGAGAATCAGAGACACTGATTAAAAATGCCTAACACATGGTAGAAACTTTCTTTGCAATGGTTTTTGTGAGGGGAGGTTGAACAATGACAATATTTTCATTGAAAGGCATCACATTCTTATTACAGAAATTTAGGAAGCATAGACAAACACAAAAAAGAAAATACCGCCCTCCTCCCACCACATAATCCCAACACTGTCAAGTCTTTCAGTGGATGGTGTTTTTCCCATTTATATCTTCAGTGTATATTAGTGTAAATCTTTCAATCATCAAGTATTCTTCAGTACATCAGTTTTAATGATTGAATAGTATTTATTATATGGGTACACCGTGAGTTATTTAGTTAATCCCTTAGTATGTGTGTATATCTTTAGCTATTATAAACATCCTTGTATATGCATTTTTGTACATATGTGTAGTTATCTATCTAGGATAAGTTTCTAGACGTGGAATTGCCGGTTCAGAAAGTGTGTACCTTTTTAAGGTTTTTGACATAACTTGCTTACCTGTGAAATACTGCATCAATGTGTACTCTTACCATGAACGTATGGGAATGCCAATTTTCCAACCTTAGCTTGGGAGGCAAAAATGGCATACTATTTGACTCTATATTTTTGAACTACTAGTGAAATTAAATTTTGTTTATCAATCTTTTGCATTGTTTTCTTTTTTGAATTGCCTTTGCATGTCTTTTTCTGATGGCGTGTTTGTCTTCTTTTTTTTTATTTTACAGTTTATAATAAGTTGTCGTATCTTAGAAATACTGACCTTTTGTCTGGCAATTTTTTGTTTGGCATTTCCACCCCAGTATTAATTGAGGTTTTGATTGTATAGAAGTTTTACATTGATATCGAGCTAGATCTTTCGAATTAAATATTAAAAATTGCTTTTAAAGACCTTTTCATTCCAAGAATAATTAAATATTTACCTATAATTTCTTCTAGTTTGGGAGTAAAAGGATGGTTGGTCATGGTGTAGTAATTTCTCAAAAATACAACTGGATTTGACTTGCCAGTGTCATATCATTTGCCAGTAATTGTAATTTTATATCCATCTTTTTAATATTTATCTCTTTTATTTATTTTGGCTAGTATTTCCAGAATTGAAAAGTAATGGTAATAATAGTGATCCTTTTCTTATTAAATATTAAAAATTGCTTTTAAAGACCTTTT
>NW_012153062.1:20398554-20415552 GCF_000956105.1 Propithecus coquereli | reverse complement strand
GTTCATTTTAGGTTAAAAGTCTCCCATAAAGCTTCTAGAGATCCCTTACTTACCTCTATCTACATGAGCAAATGGTTACAAAATCTTTCTAAGACAAACTTCTAAGTTCTAAGATAAAGCTATCACTTAGCAGAAAGGCTAAACAGAAATATAGTGGCTCTATATTTCTTTATCTAGTTTTTGTGGATTGAGACAAGTAGTCAAGAGTGAAGCAGGAACTGTCTCTTAGGCTAATTGCTTTTAGCCTCAGGTGTCTGTCTGTTGGGCGGGCACTCTTTGATCAGTTTTCATCCTGTGGCTCCATATCATGCTTTGTTGTACAGAAGCAAGGTGCAAGCTGACAGGTTTGAGACACAACATCACCTTGGAAAGCAGCTACCACTGATCTGTGAGATGCCCTCCTGAGGCGAGGCAGCTTTTGATATGTGAACAAACACGTTCACATATTCCTTCAGGGCAAAGCCCTACAAAACTCCTGAGATAATTTCTGTCTCTATATAGCAATATTAATCTATGGAGCAACACATACTTACATCCTGACTGTGAGGATTAACTGACATGAATGTCTGTCAAGATTTTAGCACTGTATTTGGGACTGAGTAAGTACTAGTAATAATAATATTAGCAATTGTGATCATTATTAATGTCATCTAATAAATATCCCTAGCTGATTTGTAGCAGCATCTCATCCTTGAGAATTGTTTGGGGATGGGAAGCAGAGGGTGGTCTTGAGTTTCTGCTTGAGGCCAAGCACTGTAGGCTAGTTTTGCCTCTTTGTCTTAGCTTTCTCTGTGTAAATATCCTCCAGCCTCCATGTCCCAGCCTGTGTGATGAACACCCTTGTTGGTAGAGCCTCCAAGCTTTTTCTCTCTTCCCCCCATTAGAATTGGCCATTTCTTCCTTCACTATATACATTGTACCTGAACATATGTACAGAATTGCATTTAATAATATTAACATTTACTGAGCTTTTACCACGTGCCATTTACTACATATGTGCATCATGTTCTATAATCCTTGTAATAACCATCTGAGGTAGATACTATCATGTTCACCATTTTACAACATGTTACTACTGTACTTGGTCCCCCTGGTAGACCTCAAGATGTTGAGGAACATATTTTATGTTCCCTATTAAACGACGCTGGGAACATATTTTATGGATTCTTATGTCCTCAGAACTTGCATAGCATTAGGAATAGGACAGATTCTCCATAATGGTTGACCTATGATAGTCCCTCTCCAAAGTACCTCATTCCTATGTCCTAGAGATGTTGTTTCCTTTCTTGGCCTTGCCCTGCTTGCTCCATGCCCTAAGGTACTTGCTGTGACTCTTCACCCTTCTCAGTGTTTCCTCTTCTGCTAGAAGTCTTGCACCAGCCCAGCAGAGCCCCCATTGGGAGCTCCCAGCCTGGTGGGCTGCAGGCTGTGAGAGAAAGGGAGTCACAACTGTCAGAGAGATGTGTTCATATGACCTAAGCTGTAGCTTTGACTGCGCTTTGCAGCTGTGCTCTTGCACAGCCATTTCATCTACCTTTCATCTACCTTTCTTCCTTCAGGTGTCAGCACTAGGCGTCCCTATTCCCACACCCGTGCCCATGCTTGTTTCGGTCCTAACAGTGACAGCTTTCTGCTGGGTTACATGTTCTCCTTGTCTGTGCCACTCCCTGTGAGTTCCTTGAGGGCAAGGGCCTGTGTATTCTACAACTTGTAACCCTAGTATAAGCACAGTTCCTGGCACTTAACGAGTGTTCCAAAAATACTCCCTCATTAAATCAACAGAAATAAGATTCTCATGTTGACGGGTCCTGGAGTACTGTTTATAGAGTGTTTTAGGAAAAGTGTGCATTAAACAAATGTTTGTGGGCTGACCCAGGAATCTAAACTCCAGGTACAACATGTTTCTTCTAGGTGAAAGATTCTGGGATATTCATGTTTATTTTCAGTAGTAAAATGTTAACTCTGTTCCCAAATTCTGAAGGATCCATTGTACTCTTCTCAGATTGGCCTAATTTCTTTTGGATTCAGTGGAAGTCATATACCCATGGGAGAGAGTCTGGCTGCTTTTGAATAGAAGATGTTGGAGCAACACTAATAAATTTCAGAGTGCATACAATTTGCATGTGCAATATCTTATTCCCATAATTTAGAGTTTCCTGAATGACTGAGAGGCTCCTAAGGTAGAGTACATCCCTTAATAATTTCCACACAGTACTGAGCTGTTGCCAAGCTCTGACCCTTTAAATGTCTCAGACAACACCCAGAGAGTTTGGGAAGCAAACCTATTCAATTTGCTAGTATCATTTCACAATATTTATAGCTCATGATTCTCCAATGTAGGGGGGATATTAAGCGTATGTAGTTGGCTCATTTTCTCATGGAGAACATCCTTATTTTTCTTTCCCCCTAAGTACGAATTTTTCAGCAATGATGTAGCACTGGATGGTTCAATTTAATCAACCTTTTCCAGTATCTTTCTTGCTAAGGAGTGAATCACCAGGTTTTCTGGTGGATTATGGGAGGAACATCTGTGTATTTTCAAAAAGTTTGTAGTATGCAGTGAAACATACTCCAAGAAAATCAAGTGTGATTCTTCAGGAGTAGTTTTGTTTCTTTCGTAGCTCTTTACAATCTGTCTTTAACATTTATTTTGTACCTCATCTTTTGTTCTCCCTTTTGCGCTTTGTGCTTTAGTGACTTGACATGCCCCTTGAAGCATCGTAGACAGTGGCTGCACCAAAATTATTACACAGAAGGAGTATAGGGTAGGTGATCTGCTTGGCATAAAGGACTAGACCCTTACTTTGAAGTTTCATTTGCATAGCAAACCCCCCATTTGTACAGGAGGTGTGCTGCTCCCTTAAGGGAACTCCAGCTTTCTAGCAGCTTTCCAGCAGCTCAGGCCAAGATCTTTGGAATCATCCTTGATTTGTCTTTTTACCACTCTATGTCCAATTCTTCAGCTATTTTGTTGACTCCATCTTCAAATATATTCATAATTGCATCCCTTCCTCTCACTTTCATAGCTATCACCGTGGTCTAAGCTGCCATCATCTCTTGCTGAAGTTGTTGCCATCACCTCCTAACTAATCTCCCTGATTACACCCTCTCTTCTACAGTCTGTTTCCAACATATCTTTTGAGCCTCATTTCTTGTTCTCATACAGTTTTACAGATCCTGCTAAAAAGAAGTCAGATAATGTTGTTCCTCTGCAGAAAACCCTCTGGGAGCTTCCCATTTTCACTCAGAATAAAAGCCACAGTCCTTACACTGACTGCAAAGGTCTTACGCTACCAGGACTTCTGTTACCTCTTAACTGCTTTCTCATTGATTTCTCTTGCAACTCTGTTCTATCCTACTGGCCTCCTTGTTATTCATTGAACAGGCCATTTGGACTGCTTTTCCTCTGGACACCCACATGGTACCCGTCCACCTCTGTCATCTGCTTCAATACTTTACTCATATCACTTACCCTCTGTGCTCTATTGGACATTGATCACTGTTTTTCACTTCTAGAAACATTCTCTTAGCTTCTGGACATCACATTCTCTTGGAATTATTTGTACCTGTTCAACCACTCATTTTTGATCTCTTTTATGAGCTTCTCTTTCTCTGTCTACTCCTTGACTGTCAGTTGTCCATTTCCAGTCCTCTGTAATTCTTGCCGCCTGTTATTTTCTTGAGCAATATTATCCTCTCTGAGATTTCAAATTACCACTTAAATGTTCATAAACTGCCAAATTTCTATTGCCAGACTGATATCAAGATACACAGATCCCATTATCTGCCGAACGTCTCCATCTAGATGTCTCATGGACACTTCAAACTCAACATGTTCTAAAGGTAGTTATCTTCTTCATTAAGTGGGCTCTCCATTCACCTTCGCTATTGCAGCTGGTGGCACCATCTAGGTACTTTATTTGAAAGTTACTCTTGACTCCACCCTCTCCTTCACTCCCACAGTCAACTAATCATCAAGTTCTGTTGGCTGCACTTCTCAACTTCTCAAATAGTTGTTAGATTTGTCTCTCCCTTTTTTTGTTTATTATCTATAATGGGTTGGATGGTAATCCCCTCAAAATATGTCCACACCAAATTCCTGAAACTTGTGAATGTTACCTTATATGAAAAGGGGTCTTTACAAATGTCATTAAGGTAAGGATCTTGAGCTGAGATTATACTGGATTATCTGTATAGAGTCTAAATCTAATGACAAGTATCCTTACAAGTGAAAGGCAGAGGGAATATTGTGATGGAAGAGGGGAAAATAAAGACACGCAGAGGAGAAGGCAATGTGAAGTTGAGGACAGAGGCAGTGACTGGAGTGATGTGGCCACAAGGAAACCAGGGAATGCTGACAGCTACCAGAAACTGGATTAGGCAAGGAAGGATTTTCTCCTCTATGGGCTCCAGAGTGAGTACCCTGCCAAAAACTTGATTTTGGATTTCTGGTTTCTAGAAATATGTGACTGGGAGAGAATACATGTACCTTGTTTTAAGCCACTCAGTTTGTGGTGATTTGTTATGGTATTCACAGGAATCTAATAGACTATCATTGACAGTTCAGAAACTTGTCATCTTTGTCTTGGATTAGTGAGAAAGCTTCTCAGTGGTTTATTAGCCTTAGCCCTCTTAAATTGCATCTTCTTTTCTGCAGCCAGAATAATTACAGCCAAAGCACAATTTGCCCTTGTCTTGTTCATGTTTAAATCTATCTAATTCCCTTCACTTATCACAGACTGTCTCTTCTGCTATAGCTTCAATGCTTGTTCTTGTTCATCCTGGACCTCCTCCTCGCTTTTTTATTCCATTGGTCTTGTAAACCCTCAAACTTGGATCAATCTAGCCATCCACTTTCTCTACCTCTACATTTAGGCTTTTGGAAAAACTCATATAATTGTGTGGATTTTTTCCTCTATACCTTTGTGGTCCACAATCTCAGATGGGCCTTCAAAACTGTCCACATATCTGGGCAACTTCCTCTCCTAGTTGTCCTCAGTGACTATCCTAAACCTCCATCTTTGCCTTTAAAGCTCTTCTACTTTGTTTTGTGCTGCCCCACCCTTTCTCCCATTAATGTATATGTTTACCTTGTCCATCATGAGAGAAACTTCAGGGTTCTCACAGATAACATCTCTCAGCTTCCTGTTCTCTTTTTCACCAAGTTTCATAGCTTCAACTCAGCTTGCTTCCAGCTTCCAAGAAAGACATATCCACTCATTCCTTCTGTGCTGTTGACTTCTTCTTTTCATCTCCTCCAGGACTCAATTCGTTATTTCCACTTCTATTATATTTTTAGCTCTCTCTGTGGGCTCCCTATTGCTGATGAACATGCTGACATCTTCCTTGTTTTAAACAAAATTAAGTCCTCAACACTTCTAAAATTATGTGACATGGTCTATTAAAGTGAGAACAATTTTCCAGGGGTAAACTAAGCTGTCTTAAAAAAAATGGTGGACCTTCAATCAAGGCTTTGAAAGGAGCTCTGAACTTTTCTTTTCTCTCTCTTCCATTTTAAGCAAGGAGGAAAATAGGCAAACTAGAGAAACATACTGAATGTTTGCCAACATTACCAGATGTTTGCTGATAATGATTTTTCTTCTCTTCTCGCTGGAAACAAGGGTAAATTACTTACCTTTCAGTGACAATCCTCCACCCCTGTTGGCCTGGTTTACTCAGCATTGGCCCTTACTGGTGTCATCTGTTGCTATCTACTAGTGAGTGTGTAACTTGCCTTTGTCCAAGCTGGTCAGAACATAGGGACTCCCATCATGGTCATATATGACATTGAAAATGCTTTCCATTTTTATTTTCAATAATTTATGGATGGAAAGCCCTAGGGGCATTTCTGCTTTTAATAAAATGCAGTGGTTTGTTTTTAAGCATTCGCTATTTTTTTCTTTTTAAAAAACCCAGACTCTTCATCTTTTCATGTCTTGGATTGAATCCTTTTTGACCATTTTATTTTCATATCTCTCAGTTGAATCCCTGTGTTACATGAATTGCTGGCAGTGATGTATTCCAGCATTTACCACCTGTGGTTCTGAGGTGCACATCCTTGCTCACAAAGAGAGGACCTGGAGAGGAAAGATACATAACCAATGAAAGCCAAGGTAGCAGTGCTTAACTGTAATCTTCTTTTAGGAGTGACAGTATTGTATTTATATAAGAATTTTTAATCAAGGAAAACCAATTGAAACTATAAATTATGACACAGTTTCAATTTTACTTTCCTCATTCCCTGGTTTTCAGATTTTTGTGTCATTTTTTTTATTTCCTGTCACTGATAGGAAAGCTTAGAGTTATATACTTATTCTATCAAAATTTGAATCAGTTTTAAAATATTTTTTTCTATGGCTGAGTGTGGTAAACAGAATAATGGCCCCCAAAAGAGATTCAAGTCCTAATCCTGGAACCTGTGAATAGGTTACCTTACATGACAAAGGCACTGCGTGAATGTGATTAAGTTAAGAATTTGCGACAGAAGATTATCTTGGATTATCTAGATGGGCCCAATGTAATGACAAGGGTTTTTATTGTATTTTTTATTTCAAAATATTAGGGGGTTGAAACATTATTGGCTACATACATTGATTTTGTTATGTTTGAGTCAGGTTTATAAGTGTGTCCATCACTCAGATAGTGTTCATTGCACCCAATAGGTAGGTTTTTGACTACCCCCTCCTTTCACCTCTTCCCTGATTGATTTCTGCTGAGTTTTACTTCACTCTGTGTACATGTGTGCTCATTGGTTAGTTCCAATTTAATTAAATTTAATAGCGAGTACACGTGGTATTTGTTTTTCCATTATTTAGATACTTCACTTAGGATAATGGTCTCCAGTTCCATTAGAATTGTTGCAAAAGGGCTTAATTCATTATTCTTAATGGCTCCATAGTATTCCATAGTATACATATATCACTCTTTTTTTATATTTCAGAATTTTATGCGGGTACACACATTTTGTTTACATAATTTGCTTTTGACAGTTTGAGTCAAAGTTCTAAGTGTGTCCTTCACCCAGTTAGTATGCATTGTACCCATTAGGTGTGAATTTACCCATCCCTTTCTCCTCCCTTCCACCTACTTGATTTCCCTTGAGTTTTACTTCCATATGTGCACATAAGTGTTGATCAATTAATTCCAATTTAGTATTGAGTATATGTGGTGTTTGTTTTTCCATTCTTGTGCTACTACACTAAAAAGAATGGTCTCCAGTTCCATCCAGGTTGTTACAAAAGATACTAGATCCCATTTTTTTTATGACTAAGTAATGCTCCATGGTATATGTATACCACATTTTATTAATCCACTCACCAATTGATGGGCACTTGGGTTGATTACACATCTTTGCAATTGTGAATTGTGCTGCAATAAACAATCACATGCAGGTGTCTTTTTGCTAAAATGACTTCTTTTGCTTTGGGTAGATACCCAGTAGTAGGATTTGTGGATCAAATGGTTGGTTGACTTTTAGTTCTTTGAGGAATCGCCATATTGTTTTCCATAGAGGCTGTACTAATTTGCAGCCCCACCAGCAGTGTATAAGCATTCCTTTCTCTCTGCATCCATGCCAGCGTCTATTGTTTTTGGACTTTTTAATAAAAGCCATTCTGACTTAGGTAAGGTGATATCTTATTGCAGTTTTGATTTGCATTTACCTGATGAGTAATCACTGAACATTTTTTCATATGTTTATTGGCCATTAGTCTATCTTCTTTTGAGAAGCTTCTGTTCTTGTCCTTTGCTCACTTTTTTAATGGGGTTGTTTGATTTTTCTTGCTGATTTGCTTGAGTTCTTTGTAGATTCTGGTTATTAGCCCTTTATCAGATGTTTAGATTGTGAATATTTTCTCCCATTCTGAAGGTTGTCTGCTCTGTTAATTATTTCCTTAGCTGTGCTGAAGCTTTTTAATTTAATCAAGTTCCATTTATTTATTTTTATTGTTGCTGTGGTTGCCATTGGGGGTCTTCTTCATAAATTCTTTGCCTAGGCTGAAAACTAGGAGGGTCTTCCCAAAATTTTCTTCTAGAATTCTTATGGTTTCATGCCTTACATTTAAATCTTTTATCCATCTTGAATTAATTTTTGTGAGTGGTGAGAGATATGGATCCTGTTTCATTCTTCAGCATGTGGCTATCTAATTTTCCTGCACCATTTATGGAATAGGATTTCCTTTTGCCAAGGTCTGCTTTGTCAAAGATCAGTTGGAAATGGTTTTATATCTGGGTTCTCTGTTTTGTTCCATTGGTCTATGTCTCTATTTTTGTGCCAATATCATGCTGTTTTGTTTACTATAGCCTCATAGTATAGTTTGAAGTCTGTTAATGTCATACCTCCAGCTTTGTTCATTTTGCTTAAGATTGCTTTGGCTATTTGGGCTCTTTTCTGGTTGCAAACAAAGCATAGAATCATTTTTTCTAGGTCTGTGAAATATGATACTGGCATTTTGATGGGGATTGCCTTGAATCTGGAAATCACTTTGGCTGGTATGGATATTTTAACAATGTTGATTCTAACAATCCATGAGCGTGCTATATTTTTCATTTGATTGTGTCATCTGCAATTTCTTTCCTCAGTGTTTTGTAATTCTCTTGTAGAGATCTTTCATCCCCTTGGTTAAGTATATTCCTAGCTATTTATTTCCTTTGTAGGTACTGTGAATGGTATTAAGTCTTTAATTTGATTCTCAGCTTGACTGTTGTTGGTATATAGAAATGCTACTATTTGTGTACATTGATTTTATAACCTGAGACTTTGCTGAATTTATTTATCAATCCCAAGAGTCTGTTGATGGACTCTTTGGGATTTTCTAGATATAAGATCATATCAACAGCAAAAAGCAATAGTTTGACCTTCTCTTTCCTGATTTGGATACAATTTATTCCTTTCTCTTGCTCGATTGCTCTGGCTAGGAATTCCAGCACTATGTTTAATAGAAATGGTGACAGTGGGCAACCTTGTCTTGTTCCAGTTCTTAGTGGGGATGCTTTGAACTTTTCCCCATTTAGTATGATGCTGTATGTGAGTTTGTCATATATGGCTGCTATAAGTTTGAGTTATGTTCCTTCTATGCCTAGTTTGTTGGGGGTTTTCATCACGAAAGGGTGCTAGATTTGGTTGAATGCTTTTCCTGGATCTATTGAGATGATCATATGATTTTTGTTTTTGCTTTTGTTTATGCGGTGAATTACATTTATTGATTTACATACTTTGAACCATCCTTGCCTCCCTAGGATCAAGCTCATTTGGTCATGGTGAAATATTTTTTTGATGCACTGTTGAATTCAGTTTGCTAGTATTTTGTTGAGTATTTTTGCATCTATATTCATAAGGGATGTTGGTGTGTAGTTTTCTTTTTTTGTTCTGTCCTTTCCTGGCATTGGTATTAAAGTGATACTGGTTTCATACAATGAGTTGGGAAGGATTTTGCAATTACCAGTTGCGTTAAATGCACCAAATAAAGCTCCTAAAATTAATACTATAAGGTGCCACCTTAAGTTTTCCAGGCTGCAACTGTGCATAATTTTAAAATGGTTTTCTTAAATTTATTTATTTTTTTAAACATAACATGAGGAGGGTGTTAAAACTGGTGCAATAGCTCAATATAATAAGTATTCCAGATTTTAGGGGGGATGAAGAGGGAGACATTCAGAACCCTTCACCAGAATCCTCCCAGCTTGATCATAGTGGATTAATGATGTGCTTTGTGGATGTGTTTAGTCAATGACACCAGCTTTATGGATCTTTATTTCTGCACCAAATCCCATTGAGTTATCTGGTCCCCTTGGCTGACAAAGAACCATTAGGTGAGGAGCACTGGCATCATCCAGGGTAATGTTCTTCAAGTGATTGACCAATCTATCAGGTCTAGGAGCTGCAACAGCCTTGGGGCCTTCTCAGACTCGCCAAACATTACATTCATTGCACTTGCCAGTGCGTTGATTAAGAATCACTGAGAACTCCACCTCATCTCCTGCCTGTAGCTCAATGCCATCCTGAACTTCTTTCACTTGGAAAAAAGCTTCTTGCTATCTCCTACTTCATAGTTAATGAAGCCAAACTGATCTTTCACACACTCCACTGTGACCCTATGCAGGGGTATGATGTTATAGGCCATAGTCTGTGCATTTTGGCCCAGGACACACAATTGATGTTATGGAATAATTTCTGAAGTATGGGTATAAGCTCTTCTTTGTAAGTCTGGTAAAATTCAACTGTGATTCCATCTGGTATGGGGCTCTTTTCGGTTGGAAGATTTTTTTATTACTGCTTAATCTCATTGTGCATTTTTGGTCTGTTCAGGGATTTTATTTCTTCCTGATTGGATCTTGGGAGATTGTATGTTTCCAGAAATTTTTTTCATTTACTCTGTGTTCAAATTTATGTGCATAAAGATTTTCACTGTATTCACAGATGATATTTTTGTATTTCAGTGGTGTCAGTTATAATATCTCCTTTTTCATTCCTGATTGGGCTTATTAGGGTCCTTTCTCTTCTATTCCTGGTCAATCTAGCAAGAGGTCTATCAATTTTGTTTATCTGGTCAAGGAACCAACTTTTTGTTTCTTTGATCCTTTGTATTTTTTGTTGTCTATTTCATTTAGTTCTGCTCTCACCTTATTTGTTTCTTTTGTTCTGCTGCCTTTGGGTTTGGTTTGCTCTTCCTGTTCTAGTTCCTTGAAGCATGTCATTAGATTGTTAATTTGTGATCTTTATGTCTTTTTGAGGTAAGCATTTAAGGCTATGAAATTTCCCCTTGGGAGTGTATTTTCTGAATCCCGTAGATTTTGGTACCGTATGTTCCCCTTGTCATTCAGTTCAAGGAATCCTTTCATTTTCATCTTAATTTCATTATTGATCCAATAATTGTTCAGCAGCAGGTTGTTTATTTTCCATTATTTCGTGTAGAATTGAGTGTTTCTGTTGTAGTTGATTTTGTTGTTTTATTCCGCCATGCTCTGAGAAGATGCATGGTGTGATTTCTATTTTTTTATTTGTTGAGACATATTTTGTGGCCTAAGATATCATCTGTCTTGGAGAATGTTCCATGTGCTAATGAGAATTATGTATATTCAGTAGTTTTGGGGTAAAACGTTCTGTAAATGTCTGTTAGGTCCATTTGTTCTGGAGTCCCGTTTAAGTCCAGTGTTTCTTTATTTATGTTATGCTTGGATGATCTGTCCAGTTCTGTCAGTGGGGTGTTGAAGTCCCTGGCAATTATAATGCTGCTGTTTATCTCTTTGCTTAGATCTAGTAGGGTTTGCTTTGTGAATCTGGTTGCTCCTGTGTTAGGTCATAAATATTTAGAATTGTTATATCTTCTTGTTGAATTGCTCCCTTTAGCCCTACATAATGACCATCTTTATCTTTCTTTACTATTGTTGACTTAAAGTCAATTTTATCTGATATGAGAATGGCTACACCTGCTTTCTTTAGTTTTCATTTGCATGGAATAATTTTTTTTTTTCATGCCTTCGCCTTGAGTCTGTATGAATCCTTGTGGATTAGATATGTTTCCTGGAGACAGAAGATATTTGGGTTGTACTTTTTCATCCATTCAGCTAGCCTATGTCTCTTGAGTTGGGCATTCAGATCATTCACGTTGATCGATAGAATTGATATGTGGGATGCTGTTCTGTTCATTCTGTTGGATAGTACCTTGTTGGTATGTTTTACGTCTCATGCTATTGTTTTATATGAGCTCTGAGCTTTAGCTTTTGGGTGGTTTTACACTGATGGGGTGTGTATTGTGCCGATCCACGTATGATGTAGTTGTCAGTATTCCTGCAGGGCAAGTCTGGTCTTGACAAATTTCCTCAGTGTTTGTTTGTCTGGAAAAGTCTGTATTTCTCCTTCATATATGAAACTTAGTTTTGCAGGATACAAAATTCTGGGTTGGCAGCTGTTCTGTTTAAGAAGACTGAAGATGGGGCCCCAATCCCTTCTGTCTTGTAAGGTCACAGTTGTGAAGTCTGTGGTTAGCCTGACGGATTTTTCTTTGTAAGTTACTTGATGTTTTTGCTTCATGACTTGCAGGAGTTCCTCCTTTGTGTTGACTTTGGCCAGTATGATGACTGTGTGTCTTGGTGATTGCCTCTTTTCAATGAATTTCTGAGGTGTTCATTGAGCTTCTTGTACCTGGATGTCTAAATCTCTAGCAAGATCCGGGAAGTTTTCCTCCATTATTCCCTCAAATAGGTTTTACAGCCCTTGTGCATTTTTTTCTTTACCCTCAGGGATGCCTATGATTCTTATATCTGGCCATTTTTTATAATCTTATATGTCTTGTAGGCTTTGTTCATTCCTCTTAATTCTCTGTTCTTTATTTTTGATTGACCGAGGTAATTCAACAGAGTTGTCTTCCAGCTCTGAGATTCTTTCTTCTGCCTGGTCTATTCTATTCTTAAACTTTCCACTGAATTTTTTATTTCCTTAAATGAATTTTTCATTTCCAGAGGTTGTATTTGTTGTTTTTAAAAATATGTTGATACCTTTAGTGAATTTTTTATTTATTTCCTGAATTGTTTTTCTGGTTTCTTTGAGTTGGTTTCCCATTTTCTCCTGGATTTCATTGAGCTTCCTTACAATCCATATTTGGAATTTTTAATCTGTTATTTCAATTTTTTCATTTTGGTTGGTATCCATTGCTAATGAGCTGGTGTTCCCTTTGGGGGTGTCCTTTTGCTTTGATTTTTCATACTTCCAGAATTCTTTCGCTGATTCCTTCTCATGTAGAGCAGCTGCCGCTTCTTACTTTTGGATTTTATTTTATTTAGATGGGGCTTCTTTTCTTTCTCCCCCTCACTAGTAAGGGTGTGATTGTAGCATACGTTGGGTAAGAACATTTGGCTTTGCTTGTGAGTTCTTTGATGGTGAGCTGGGTTCTGGATGAATGCCTTGGTTATAGATAACCTTAACATGGTGTTTTTCTCAGTTGCTACTTGTTTGTAGGTTGTAGCAGTGGTAAGCTATGTGTGTGGGCAGATTCCCTGTCTTTCTTTGATGAGGGAGGATGGAGGTCTTTGAATTCCTTTCTCTTTCCTCAGCCCACAGTTGTGGTTTTCTTAATGGTGTGAATTGTATTGGCATAGCCAGTTTAATCTCCAGACAGTAGGTGGTGCTTGTGGGTAATAATCAACCACATCCTGTATGATTGAGTCAGTAAATGCTGTAATGGGTTTTGTAAATTGGCCTCCCTGCCAGTAGGTGGTGCTTGCAAGATGGAATGAGCTGCAGTTTTGTTTTCTGGACTTGTGACCAGCTCTAGCCGCTAGGGAGGAGCACTCAAATCCCTCAGGGGGCAGGGCTCTGTCACTTCCAGGTGAGTCCCTATTCTCCACCACAGCAAAGGCAGTGGGGGAACGAGGCTGGGCAGGGCTGGATTGGGTGAGCCTGCCCTCAGGCTCCACAAAAACTCGTAAGGTAGGTGTCTTGGCAGGTGTCAAAGGTCTACTCCCAGACCTCTAAGGAGGGGCTGGAGTGGGCCCACCCAGCCAGGAAGTCTGATCATGGGGGACGGGCCATCTGACATTCATGATGTGGCTGTCAGGAGCATGTT
Source organism: Propithecus coquereli (assembly GCF_000956105.1). NCBI lineage: Eukaryota > Metazoa > Chordata > Mammalia > Primates > Indriidae > Propithecus > Propithecus coquereli. The sequence goes on along the minus strand of NW_012153062.1, from coordinate 20,401,990 downwards.
TGGCCCTTCTTCCCATTCTCTTACTCTGTGGTCTCCCTCAGGCGTCTGCCAGCAGGCAGGAGCTCAAACTAGCTGAGCTCCACCACAATAGTGCTGTGGGCTGGAAGCTTCCCTGTCTACTATCTTGCCCTGGGCTGAGAGTGCAGCCTTCTTGTTGGGGGAGGGATAGTCTGTGAGTGCACTATGCCTGGGACCCATGCTGCCCTCTCTTTTCAGTTCTGCCCATGTGGGCTCCCTCGCCTCCCAAGGTTAACTCACACATCTCCCCTCCGTGCCCCTGAGCAACACAGTTGAGTCCTAGAGATGCAGGATCTGGCCTGTGGTCCTGTCCCCCAGTTCCTGAAGATCAATTCCTAACTGTGCTGGGGAGAAGCATGCTGGTCCTGAGTTGCCTATGGGGTGCTCAAACAGGTTTGTTGTCCCTCCACTTCTGGGTGTGCCTTGCTCTGATGGAGCAGCCAAGCAAGCAGCACTGGGGAATGCTGGTGAGCAGGGAGCTCACAGTCCAAGTACCCCTGAGTCCTTTGCAGGTCCTTAAGAGGAAAGGTTTGAGCCCCACTATATGTGGAAGCCTCAGACCACAAGGGTTCTTATAAGAGGGAAGAGATGGCTCAGAGAGGGAGAGAGAGAGAGAGAGAGAGGGAGAGAGAGAGAATGTTAGAGAGGGAGATGTGATGATGGATGCAGAGGTTGGAATGATGCCATTGCTGGAAGGAGCCATGAACCAAAGAATGAGGGCAGCTTCTGGAAGCTGGAGAAGGAAGGAATAGTTTCTCCCTTAAAGCCTCCAGAAGGAACACAGCCCTGCTGATACATTGACTTTTGCCTTGTAAGAACCATTTTTGGACTTCTCTAGAACTGCAAGATAATAAATTTGTGATGTTTCAAGAAACTAAGTTTGTGACGATTTGTTAAAGCAGCAGTAGGAAACTAAAACACTGGGATTTTTGGTAGAAAACACAATATTATTTTGATTCTTTTAACCTAGAACTTAGTGATGGTCCTATCCAGGGAGCATTGTCATTTTAAGAGGCTGTGATGGGCTTACCAAAGCAGCTGAGGCTTGCTTATGCAGAAGCCACAGTGATTGACTCATTGTCTTATGGATTTGATCTTGGACTCCTCTCTCCTTGCCTTCTTTACTTCCTTCCATGTTCTCTGGCCACCATGCTGCTGGTCACTGACCTGCACCTAGGTTTATGAGCTTGTTTCTTGTTCTGATTTAGTTAATGAGCCTTAGACTCCTCAGCTTCTTCTCTACTTGGTTCGGAGTGTCAACATACATCAGTCCTTTCTGGCTTAACCTGCCTTGCCAATCTGATAAGATGCCTGGCTTTATGCATAGAGGCCCTCAACTCTTGGTTGCCTACTGGAATCAGCCAATGCAACCACCATTTTGGGAAGTGTGCAGATGCACGTGTTCCTGCATTTGTTCAGAGTTGTTCCTGAGTGTTTGGCTCTGTTTGCTTGTCTGTTCATTTATTCTTTAAGCAGTAACTTTGAATGGCTACTCTGTGACAAGAAGTGGAATGGAAACCAGGAATGGATAGATGACTAAGATATGGTCTGCATCCTCAAAGAGTTCATAGTCTAAGGTAGGCAGTCAACATAGAGAGAGGTAATTAGTAGGAGCAAAGGTGGAAATATGCATAGGCTGCCACTGATCCTAGGGAAGAGAGGCTTTTCTGGGGTAGTAGGAGTGGGGAAGCTAAAAGAAGGAGATGCTTGAGTAGAAACTTAGAAAGAATGAGTAGGAATTATCCAGTGGCAGGGAGGTGTGTGGAGGGAGGATGTGAATGGAGGAGATGGCATATAGTGATAGGAGTTCAGAAGAAGGAACAAATTGAGAAATAGCACAGGGAGGTAAAAGAGTGTGTAAGGAACAATCAGTTGAATGTCATTTGAATATTGAGTGTGAAGCAGAGAGTTGTGGGGGAGAAGATGGAGAGGTAGGCAGGGGCTAGACCTCAGAACACCTGCATACCCTAGAAGGGTGCTTTAGTCCTAGGGTTCTGCATGTTTATCTTATAGTGTGTAAGAATCATTCATTCAATTCATCAATACTGTTTGAAACCCTGGGGACTAGATATGAACAAGAAGATAAAGCTGCTGCCCTTTCGGAGCCCAATGTAGCAAAGGAGACAGATAATATGGTAATTACAATGAAAAGAGCTGTTCGGGGCAGCTCACAAGCCTGGGTAAGGGTGCAAAAAGACTTCCCTGAAGATAGAATCTCTGAGATGAATTTCTAATAGATAGGATTACTCAGGAGCTTGTTAAGAAGAGAGGTCTCATTAGTCTCCAACCTCAGAGAATCGTATTGACTAGGTCTGGAATAGACCCCAAAGTCTGCATTTCACATAGCCTGGTAGGTGATTCTGATGCAGGTAGAGTCATAGAAGGGTTCAAGTTTTTGATTCCACTAAATGGGTTTCTGATGTTGTCCTTGTATATATCCTGAAGCAGGAGGCTCAAACCATTAATAGCCTCACTGAGATGTTGTAATATTCATGATACTTAAGAAAAACAGTATTGCAATAACTTAATGTAGTTCTAGCCACATCTAGATGGCTCTTGAGTGATTCAGAGGGAAACTTTGGATGGAATATGGTTAGAAGAAGTGTGGGAAGTTCCCTTTGAAAGGTCGAGTAATATGAGAACATGCTTCCATAGATGACTGAAGAATGGGCAAAACTTCCTTTCCTTCATTTCTCCACCAGCCTCCACCAACTTCCTGCCCCGTACCTCCACTGCTTTCCAAGGAAATGGGGCTGAACTATTTAATCCTTAGGCAGAAAACTGGGCTAGAATACCTACAATTCCTGTTCAGAACTAGCTTCTCTGAAAAACTTTCCAGACTCTAAATCATAGGCAAATTACTTAGATTTTTTTTTCCAGGATGCAGGTTAATATCATAGAAATGGCATAAAATTTGAAGCCAGGCTTATCAGTGAGTATTTACCTACTTTGTAAATGTTCAAAGTATTAAATTTCTAGGTGCTCAAAAAGCAAAAAAATAAGATCCTGTTCCTGTTCTATAGAAGCTCATAATTTAGTAGGGGAGACAGATAATATTAAGCGCAACATGGTAATGCTAGAGGAACTCACAGGATGCTGTGGGAATAAGAGAGGAGACATTTAGCTAAGTCTGCAGTGAGGGCTCACAAAGGAATAAGCCCTCAGCTGGGACTTGGAGGTTGGGAAAAAATTAGGTGGGAAAGGAAGGCAAAGTTAGGGCACAATTTATTTCCCTCCCTTAGTATAGTCTGTGTTTCATTTCTTTTGTGTCTCACCACAATGTCTCTTAATGGTCTACACACAGCAGGTTTGTGGTCTGATAGAATCACCATTTCCATATTTTCATTAACTTCTTATTTGATTGGAATGACAAGATCACTTAGTACTGGGTTGGATGACCTAAATCAGCAGTTTGCTT
>NW_012153062.1:20382553-20396711 GCF_000956105.1 Propithecus coquereli | reverse complement strand
CATAAATTCTTTGCCTAGGCCAATGTCTATAAGAGTTTTTCCGACATTTTCTTCTAGGATTCTTATGGTTTCATGCCTTAGGTTTAAGTCTCTTATCCATTGTGAGTTGATTTTTGTGAGTGTTGAAAGGTGTAGATCCTGTTCCAATTTTCCACATGTGGCTACACAATTTTCCCAGCACCATTTATTGAATAGGGATACTTTTCCCCTGTGTATGTTTTTGTCTGCTTTGTCAAAGATTAGATGGCTATATGAGGATGGTTTTATATCTGGGTTCTCAGTTTTGTTCCATTGGTCTATGTTTCTGTTCTTATGCCAGTATCATGCCGTTTTGGTTACTATAGCCTTGTAGTATAGCTTGAAGTCTGGTAAATTGATGCCTCCCAATTTGTTCTTTTTGTTTAAGTTTGCTTAGATCATATGATCCTCTCAATAGACGCAGAAACAACATTTGACAAAATTCAGCACCCTTTTATGATAAGAACGCTTTACAAAATAGGCATGGATGGGACTTGCCTCAAAATGATAAAAGCCATATATGAAAAACCCACAGCCAACATCATACTGAATGGGGAAAAATTGAAAGCATTCCCGCTTAGAACTGGAACCAAACAAAGCTGCCCTCTATTGCCACCTGTATTCAACATAGGGCTGGAAGTCCTAGCCAGAGTAATCAGATAAGAGATGGAAATCAAGAAGAAAGTTCTAACCTTTTGAATTAGTTTTCAACTTAGTCACATGAACATCAATTTTCCCACATGAACATCATAATTTGTGCCTTCAAGACCATTGCTGATGCAACATTACATAAAGAACTCTACACTACTATCTCTCATCTATGGGATGCTTCTCAAAGCCACTGACATACATTCTGCAAGCTTTTGTACACATTCTTTGGCAATAACAATAATGTCACAACTGCTATGTGGTGTATCCTGTTTTTTTTTTACTAACTTCACATCAAAAAAATTAGCTTGATTTAATCATTTGACAACGTATGTATATCAAAACATCACATTGTACCCCATAAATACATACAATTGTCAATTAAAAATAAATTTAAAAAAATGATTATGAAAAAATCTTTTATTTTGTTCTCTTGAAGCCTTCTCTCCTGTAGCCCTCTGTTTTCTTTTATAGTTCACTGGACATTGATCTGGTAAGGTCCTGCAAGCTTGTTAGAGTCCCACCAAGTGTTACATCAATAGGTTTCTTTATAAATGTTGTCTTTGGAGACATTGAACAGGCCCAATCTCTAGTCTGGGATAGAAGTGTAGAAATATAAGCCATTGCCAGTATTATTAGGGTAAGCATGAGAAGGGATTTTGAATCTCCTCATTCAGTTAGGAAGACCTCCCCTTCATCATTCCTCTCAATATGGCAGTCTCTCTCAACTGCTGCTATGTTTGTTGCCCTGGAATTTAGAGCTTCTCTGGTACAATGTTTCCTCACAATAAGCCTTCAATTTTCAATGCCATTCTTGGATGATTGGCCTCCAAGATTCACAGAGGAAGCAAAGGGGGTTGACAGATTAACAGTTCACATTACAGTTTTTTAAACAATTATTTTAGTTTCAGCACCACCACTCAGCTCATCTGAGGTACAGTACTTTGTTCTGAGCATTCTGTTAGCAGCTCAAGTCAGAATGCTTTTTATGGCATCCCCTCTGCCAGCACTTGCTATTAGAAAGGAGACAGAGGAGCTAATAACATTTGTTTCCTAGATTCCAAAAATTAGTTGATATTTTTCCCCTGTTGCCTCTTCTCCCATATTCTTTCTTCTCCTTGTTTCTGCTGATTCCAGTTCAGAGTTACAGGTGGCCAGAGCCTGCCCCAGCAGCTCAGGGTACAACATAAGAAGCAGCCCTGGATAGGACACTATCCAGGGCTCGCTCACACCCACTCCACGTAGGCGCACCAATTCACCTAATGTGCACATCTTGGGATGATTTTAGAGCTGATACAGGAGGACTATTCTTTGGTAAGGATATACAAGTAGCAGCGCTCCCCTTCTAGAACCTCTGAACAAATCCTGAAGGAAGACAGGGAAAAGCCTTTCCTTCACGTGGCTGAGGTTCCTCTTCTTTAACAATTTTTGTTAATCTTGGCGAGTCTCTGGGCCAGTTTTTGCTTTTAATGCTTTCAGCAGCTACGTGGAATTTAAATCACTTTGCTTTCCCATCAGTGTAGCACGCACATTTCATACTCTGCTTGGGGTTTCTTAATGGGTTGTGCTCAAAGTGGAATATATTTATTTACAAGAGCCTTGTCCTTTGAAGCGATACCCAGGCACTCTGTTAGATTTGTTTGAAGTGTCATCAGTGTACAGTTGGTTTTGGGATGCAAGATAGGCAAGGTGGATAGCCACAGATGTGGTGGCCTATTTGTGAGCCCATCTGACTGTTAGAGAATGGTCAGATGGCCTTGCTCAGTTCCTAGATAATCACAATCTCTCTGTCATCTCCCTTATGCATTCTTTTTCTTTTGTTTTGTTTTTGTTTTTTTTTTTTAAGTAACCATCAAGGATATTTACTAACCGCTTTGAGAATCTCAGGAAAACAAAGACTGTTAAGAAAATGCATGAGATCAGATAAAAATGATTCATGTGGGAATGCTCAGAGATTTTTTCCAGTAGAATCCTCAGTCTAAGTGAAACAATTTTTCTCTCCCTCTAAATACCTCTTTTTGCAAAAGAGAAGCTAATTTGATGTAAATGATAAAGTTCTTAGAGAGAAAGGAAAGAAAGGATGGGAAGAAGAGAAAACACTTTTTAAAAAAATTATTTATTTTTACTTATTGAGGGTACGTAATAGTTGCATATCTTTTTAGTGTACATGTAATGTTTTGATGCAGGCATACAATGCAAATTAATCAAATCAGGGTAATCGGGGTATCCATCACCTCATGCATTTATCATTTCTTTGTATTAGGAACATTCCAATTCCACTTTTAGTTATTTTGAAGTATACCCTAACTTATTGTTGATTATAGTCGCTTTGTTGTGCTATCAAATATTGTTCATTCTATTTAACTAACTATGTTTTTTTTTTTTTGAGACAGAGTCTCACTATGTTGCCCTGGCTAGAGTGCCGTGGCATCAGCCTCGCTCACAGCAACCTCAAACTCCTGGGCTCAAGCAATCCTACTGCCTCAGCCTCCCAAGTAGCTGGGACTACAGGTATGCGCCACCATGCCCGGCTAATTTTTTCTATATATATTTTTAGTTGTCCAGATCATTTCTTTCTATTTTTTAGTAGAGACGGGATTTCGCCCTTGCTCAGGCTGGTCTCGAACTCCTGACCTTGAGCAATCCACCCGCCTCAGCCTCCCAGAGTGCTAGGATTACAGGCGTGAGCCACCACGCCCGGCCAACTAACTACATTTTTGCACCCATTAACCATACTCATCTTATCCCCCATCCCCTGCTACCATTCCCAGTCTCTGGTAACCATCATTCTACTCTCCTTCTCCATGAGTTCAATTGTTTCTAATATTTAGGTCCCACATGTGAGTGAGATGATGCAAGATTTTTCTTTCTGTGCTTAGCTTATTTCACTTAACATAATGTTCTCCTGTTCTATTCATGTTGCTGCAAATAGCAGGATTTCAGAGAAAACCCTTTTGGTAGTGGAGGAATGATAGAGCAGTATTTTTCCCTGAGGGGTTTTGAGGAGAGAGATGCTGGAATACCTGTAGGAAAGGAACAAAGTGGGCAGGAGAACAAAGGTATTTTAGTAAGTGCTTTTATGCATTTTGTGCTTGAATCCCTTTGAATATTATGAGTAAAACAGGGGTTTCTTAATTATTTCTTCTTTATGTTGGCTGTTGGACTGCAAGACTTTGAGACTAAATCATGTTATGGGTCAATATGCATCCTCATGCGATTCTATAAATACAGTATTGGGGAAATTGTGGGTCACCCCCTACTCTAGCCTACCTATGGGCTCCAGGTTAAGAATGTCTGTTTGGGGTCTGGATTACTGAAATATTCTCTGAACTCATCTCCCTATAACCACTTTTCCTCTTCTTCAATCTTTTCTGTATATTATAGTCCCACTGCTTTTAAAAGACAAATTGGATTGTGTCATTTCCTCACTATATCCTTTTAGTGGCTTCCTTATTTGCATAAGTGTTATGGGCTGCATTGTGTCCTCCCCCAAATTCATATGTTAAAGTCTTAATACCCAATACTTCAGAATGTGATTGTATTTGGGAATAGGGTCTTTAAAGGGATAATTAAATTAAGATGAGGTCATTAGGGTGAACTCTAATCCAATAGGACTGGTGTCCTTACAAGAAGAGTTAGGATGCAGATACAGATGGGAGACCATGTAAAGATATAGGGAGGCACAGCAAAGAAAATAATCAACAAAATGAAAAGGCAGCCTATGGATTTGGAAAAAATATTTACAAGCCATATATCTGGTGAGTGGTTAATATCTAAAATTTATAAAGAACTCATACAACTTAATAGTAGAAAAACAAGTAATCCAATTAAAAAATGGGCAAAGGACCAGAATAGACATTTCTCTGAAGAAGACTAAAAATAGCCAATATTTGTATGAAAAGGTGCTCAACATTAATCATCAGGGAAATGCAAATCAAAACCGCAATGAGATACCATCTCACATCTGTTTGGGTAGCTTGTATCAAAACATCAAAAGAAAACAAATGTTGACAAGGATATGGAGGAAAGGGAACCATTGTACACTGTTGGTGGGAATGTATATTTGTGCAATCACTATGAAAAATGGTATGGAGGCTTGTAAAGAAATTAAAATAGAACCACTACGTGACCCAGCAATCCCTCTTCTGGGCATATACTCAAAAGGAAATGAAATCACCGTCTTGTAAAGATATCTGCACTCCCATGTTCGTTGCAGCATTATTCACAAGAGCCAAGATATGGAAACAACCTAAGTGTCCGTTGATGGACAAACGGATAAATGTATTTTATACACACACACACACACACACACACACATACACGCATACACAATGCAATATTATTCAGCCTTAAAAAAGAAAGAGATCCTGCCATTTACCACAACACAGATGAACACAGAGGACATTATGCTAAGTGAAATAAACCAGACATAGGAAGAAAAATATTGCGTGATCTTATTTATATGCAGAATCTAAAAAAAGTCAAATATACAGAGATAGAGAATAAAACAGTGGTGGTGGGGAAAGGAATTGGAGACGTGGAGGCCAGAGGATACAAAGTAGCAGTTGTGATGAACCAGTCTAGAAATCTAATGTACAACGTGAGGACTACAAGTAATATCATTGTATTGTGCTTGAAATTCTTGCAAAATGAGTAGATTTTAGCTGCTCTTGCCACAAAAACAGACAAAATGGGTTATGAGATGATGGATATGTTAATATGCTTCACTGTAGTAACCATTTTACTATCTATGTGTATCCTTTAACATCATGCTGTATACCTTAAATATACACAATAGAATTTATTAAAAAATGAAGATACAGGAGCAGATGGCCATCTACAAGCCAAGGAAAGAGGCCTCAGAAAAAACCAACCCTATAATTGTGTTGTTTTAGCCACATAGTCATGGGACTTTGTCATGGCAAGCCTAGCAAACTCATATAGTAAGTAAAATCCAAACTTTTTACCGTGTCTTGCAAAGCTTTGTGATTAGATCCTGCCTAAATTTCCCTTGCTCTTTAAAATCTAGCCATCATGACCTTGTAGAAATTTCTTGATAAGACCTTTTTTTTGATGTTTAAGGGTATTTTTTTTTTTTTACACTTACTGTTCTTCAGGTCTGAAGTCATTGTCCCCTCATCTCCCTCCCACCCTTACCCCATTGTTTAGCTGCTTATTTTCATACCTCCTGTCTCAATGCACTGCATGCAGGTTGTAATGACGTTTGGGTGACTAGTTGGCACAAGGTAGTTCACAACTTTGACTCTAAAGAAATGACAACAAAACACCTATTGCTTAGGGTAGGAGAGGATATAATGTAGACACAAATAAGCTCAAATCTCAGTGGCTTAACACAATAAAAATATATTTCTCCTTTATGCTACATTTCCAGCCCAGGTTAGCAGGGGGAAACTCTACTTACCACACTCATTCAAGAGCTCAGATTGATGGAAACTCCACTGATACATGCTCTATGATCACCTTGTCAGAGAGATGAGAAGTTGGGGAATATGTCATACATTTTAAAGTCTCAGCCTAGCAGTGACACATGTCCTTTCTGTTCAGATTTTGTTGGCCAAAGCAAGTCATATGGGCACACCCAATTTCGAAGAAGATAGCATAATCCCAGCATGTATTTGGAAGGATGAAAGCTGGAAATATTTTGTAAACAGCACTAGTGACTACCCACCAACCATCCAGGTACACAGGAAGAGGCTACTATGCGTCAAGATTTTTTGCTTTTTTTCATTTGTATTTTTGGGTTCACTGAACTTTGGGCAGCCTATCTAGGCTTTAAGTTCTGTAGGGGTAGGGGCTGTGACTGGTTTGGTTGTTATTGTATGCCCAGTGCATTGTCCAACACGTAGTGGGCTGCTACTAAATGTTAAACATTATTGTCACTAAACTGACTGAGCAAATGGATAAATAAGAGCATTTCTTTTTTATTTATTTATTTTTTTGAGAGAGTCTTGCTCTGTTGCCCAGACTCGAGTGCTATGGTGTCAGCCTAGCTCACAGCAACCTCTGACTCCTGGGCTCAAGTGATCCTCCTGCCTCAGCCTCCTGAGTAGCTGGCATTATAGGTGTGTGCCACCACGCCTGGCTAATTTTTTCTATCCATTGAATTTTTTCTATTTCAGTAGAGACAGAGTCTTGCTCTTGCTCAGGGTGGTCTTGAACTCCTAAGCTCAAGTGATCCTCCTTTCTTGGCCTCCCAGAGTGCTAGTATTATAGGCACACTGAGCCTGGCCTAAGAGGATTTATTGATTGATTATTAAGTGCTTCTCAGATATTATTACCTCCTTTAACCCTTATCGTGCACCTCAAGGAAGGTTTTATTGTTATCTTCATTTTATAGATGTGCAAGCTGAGCTAACTTTTACAAGACCATATCAAAGTCTCAGTAATCAGTATTTTCTGTTCATTTGGAACGAAGGCACAGGTGATGAAGTGTCTTGTGTTCTTCTACTTTTTTCATTGTGTGTTTTGAATCAGACATTTTATAAGAGCTATTATCCAGAATCCCTGCTGCCTTTGTTCTCTACTTCATAATTTCTTTACTTATACATTCTAAAGACATTTTTCAGCTATTCATTGTTATTTACTATTTGTTTAAAAACATTCTTTCTCAAATGTAGTTTTGTCTTTTTCTGTTTGGATAAGATTGGAACCAATTCCTCTTCTAGAAGTTTGGCTTCCATTTGGATTGGAAACACAATCCAGGTTCTGAAACAAACAAGTTAAAATAAATAGTTCTTCTGTCATCAGAGATAGGGATTGGAAGAAAAAGATGAGAGAAATAAAATTTTCTGAAATCTGATTCAACCATATTTATCATTATTATTGAGTACGCTTCCCTAGACATTTTCACATTGAAACCATCAAGGAGAACCGACTAGAATGGAAGTCTAAATCATTTGCCAGCCATATGTTCTCTTGGCCCAGAGCTCAAATGGGGACAGCATGCTAAAGTCCCCTAACACTCAGTTTCTTGATGAAGCACTTTTGTATGTGTTGGTGTGTATGTTAAAGTATGTTAAAGAGAGGGAGCGTTGCCCATGGTTGAGGCATTAACCTGTTGCTTTGCATGTGGCACCTGTTGGTTGGTCAGTTGCTGTCTTGTATTAACTGAAAGAGGCAGGCTCAAGTGATCCTTCTGCCTCAGCCTCCTGAGTAGCTGGGACTACAGGCATGTGCCATTATGCCCAGCTAATTTTTTTCCTAGTTTTAGTAGAGACAGGGTCTTGCTCTTGCTCAGGCTAGTCAAGGAATTCTCCTGCCTTGGCCTTTCACAGTGCTAGGATTACAGGTGTGAGCCACTGTGGCTAGCTGGTCCTTGTATTCTTAAAAAGAGAAATTACCCATGGAAGCATATGACACACTTAGGTTGAAACTTGACTATTACCAGCAAGTACTCTAATATGCTCCATAAATCATATCGGTGGCCCTCACTGCTGCCTCAGCATGGGATCACCTCTGCTTACTTCAAGTAAGTATGATTATTTATTGTTAATGATGGGTACTACTTATTGTGCCGTTTCTCCATGCCGGGCATAGTGCTACACACTATGTGTGTATTATCTCCAGTTCTGACAGCCATCATGTAAAGTGGACATGATGATCTCCATTTTATTGGTAATGGCCTCAGAGAGGCTAGGTAACTTATACAGGTCCTAAAATTAAGTCAGTTAAAACTTGGTCAGTTTCATTCTTGTATCTCAACTGTTAGTAATGGATGATTCTATAAAAGTTTTAATAATGTATGGAATTTTATTAATTCTTCTTATACACCATATTTGATAAATTGAACACTTTTCCCAGTGAAGGTGCCTAATTCTGGGGTCTTTCTAAGCATGTGATAATTCCTCAGGCCTTGTACCCCGGAGGTGGTAGGTATGTGTGGTGGCTAGAGCTGGGAGTATATCTTTGGTGAAGGCTGTGGTGGGGCAAGCAGACCCATCCCGTGTAACTCTGACCCTACATGGGTCTGTTTAAGCACCCCATGTTGGTTGGTTGAACTTTTATTTCCTTTATCACTTCTGGATTGATGAATTGAAAATGTTCATGCATCTGCTAAAAGGTTTTTAGTACAAAGGATTTATTTACCTTGGAGAATGCCCTTCGGGGAGACACACTTGCTCTTTAGACAGAATCTTAGATTTGTTTGCTAGCCTGCTTTTCTATGTGAGTAATTTCTCTCAGGAAGTGACTTGAGTCTGTGGAACATCTGGCTCAATAAACTATCAGCAGAGCTGGGCTTAGGAAAAGTTGTGTTGGTGAGGCAGCTGTGGTGGAGTGGAATGGACCTGGAGTTAAAGACTGGGATTGGGCCCCAGCTTTACCATGGAACCCATTTTATGACTTTCATCTAACCCATACGAAAGGTCACCTATCTTATTAGTGCCTCAATATCCTTAATTTGAACTTGCATAAGTAACCTAGTTTTGACTACTAGGACGGTGGACCACAAATCCTCTGGCATTCTGGAGTTGCCCTTAAAAATCTTCTGAATAAAGTATCTTGATTTCCTAACCCATACAACGTGAGCATGTTGTCACCAGTATTTTTATTTGAGCAATTTTCCTTTCTTGGTGGAGAGAATGGGAGAGGTTTCTCCTGATGTAGGTTATAATGAAATCTGTTTCTTTCCTGTTTAAAATTTTCTAAAAACATCTCTAACATCAAATAGTCGTGTGTAACAGGATATATTTTATGAATGTTTGGGAGTGATGGAGAGTGTGCGTGGGGTTATTACATCCCAACACAGAGAGAAGTAAACAACTTAAAACTGGGTGTTAGACATCATTATGGTCAAATTCTCTGGCCATCACCACCCACTGGGATCTTCTCGGGTCTCTGCCAGCAGCTCTGTGGCTCAAGTTTCTTCTTTCTCCCGGCATCTTCCTTTTTTATCCCCCATCAGAGCAGCCCAAATCTGTGTCTTCCCTACCTTGCATAGGAATACAAAACAATTTCATCAGTTTATTATAAAAGGCAATTGGCAATTTAATTTTCCCCTTTTTAAACCTTTCTCTTCTAGGATATGTCCAAGATGGGGTTGGTGAGGCTTACTTTTAACAACCAGACAAGTTTAATTAAAGTGTTTTCCCAAAGGAGAAAGAGCCTAGTATGTAGAATTTTTTTTTGTCTGTTTGTTTTTATAACAATGGGTTTACTCTATGAATATATTAACCTTGGTCTCCCTACAGTTCATGTTCCATGATTATTCTGAATGCAAGTGAGACTGTGTCTCCTTTTCTTAAAGCTTTTCATAGCTCAGAGTAAAATTTGAAGTTCCCACTGTAGCCTTCAAGGCCCTAACTGTTGCTGCATTGGTTCCCCCTCTGACCTCTGACCTACCATGATCCTTCTGTCACTGTGTTCCAGCCATAGTGGCTTCTTGGGACCCACCGAGATCCTTAACAGCTCAGGGCCTTTTTGGTTCCTTCAGGTAGCCCTTCCCTCCCTTCCTGCGGGTCTCTGCTCAAATGTCTTGGAATCAGGGAGGCCTTTGCTCTGTAAAATTATACCTCTCCACCGTTCTTTTATACTAACATATTATTATTTAATCATTTTATAATTATATGTTTGTTTTTTGTCTCCCCACACTGGAACGAAAGGTCTAATGAGAGTAGAGTTTTGTTACTTTTTTCTGGCTTACTGGTCTTTCCACATCTTGTATAACAGTACCTTGCACATAATAAGGCTTGATAGATTATTTGTTGAGTGAATGAATGTATGTACCCAACAGATATTTCTTGAGCACCTTTGTGTGCCAGACTCTGTGATAGCAATCTCTGCAGATCATATTCTGAGAATTAGTTATGCAAAGATCCTTCCTTAAAAGCAGAGTGCTCCCTAAATGTAAAGCAGAGTTACTTCACGTTCCCTATCTCCTTTTTCTTTTCCCCCCTCGCACTTCTAGGTGTCAAAGAGTCCCATTGCTCTATATCAGGAATTGTAAGCTTTTTCTCTAAAAGGCCAGATGGTAAATCTTTTTGGTTTTGTGGGCTGTATGGTCTCTGTCCCAACTGCTCAACTCCACTGGCTGTTGCAGCACAAAAGCAGCCATAGGCCATAGGTGAAGGAATGAGCATGGCTATGCTCCCAAACACTCTGGCCCACAGGCCACACTTTGCTAACCCCTTTTGGAAAGAATGAAAGCTCTTTAACAAATCAACCCAAAGATCCCTTAGAGCACAGTGCAATGCCTTTCTTACAGTAATTGACGTTTGAGAGGATCATGAGGGAGTAGTCTTCATTTAACACGAACCAATTTCTTGTAGTGGAATTTGTGGAATCAGCAAAATGTCAGAGGGAAGATCACTTTGAGAGAGAGAGAATTTTTCCAGTTAACCTCAAATTATATTTATCATGTTTGAGTAAGGCCCACTCTATTCCTCAATAAGAGAAGAGTCAATCTAAAAAGGCTTAAAACCCGAAACAAATGGGATAACAACCAAATCATTCTAACTTTAAGATCAAAGTGGTGTGAAAAGTAAGCGTTCCTTTCATGATCAAATTTTGATACACTGACTAGTGGTGATCTGCACCGTCTGATGACTTTAGGGCTCCATTTACCAGGACTGCCATATGTCTCACAGGAAGTGTGTCTCCCACTGCCAGGCTGCATTGCCATCCTGATGCTGGGTGGCTACATTTCAGGTTCAAGTTCCACACTGTTGGCCTTATGGTTTATTTTTCATGGCTTTATTTGCCAGCATAATCTGTGTTTGGTGAGCATGCTTGATAACACTCTGAATTTCGAGATCTGCAGGTTGCCTCGAAACTTCGTAGCCTTAGGAGAAATTGTATTAATTTAATTGTTAGGTTACAGGCAGTCACTATGGTCCATATGTTCAGTGTCTTATGCCAACTCTGTTAATTTGAAACATGCTGATATCTGGCAGAGCCAGAACAAATTTTTGGCTGCTTAGTACATATGTCGATATGTGTAGTTTTTTTTTTTTTTTTTACAAAAAATGCTAAGGGAAAAAAGAACTGATGAGTCAAAGTATTTCACAAAAGTGAATTTCCACATATAGTGTACAGAGAAAATGTGGCTCATTAGTAAGATGCTGTTGTATTCTGATGACCAAAATGAAAACCATATTTAAGAAATGTTCCATTGCTTTTTCAGGATTCCAAGTTCAGTCTGGACTATTTGTTACTATTCTTTTTCCTAGCGTTTATAAACTTCTTGAATGATAAGCAGCTTTTAAAATGATTTCTCTTGACGGAACTTTGAACAGTAATGTAATGCTGCTTTAGAGATTTGGTTTCTTTGGTTTGATACAGAATGGATTGTCTTATCACAAGGCAGAATGAAAGCACATTTCAGAAGCACACACTTGGTAAGAATCAAAGAGACTAGAAAGGCTATATCAAAAAGGAAGATTTATTTTGGAACATTGTCTTGTCCAGTCAGAGGGAAAAATGGAGAGGCATTTTTTTGGAAAGAAATAATTTCTTAGCTTAAATAAAATCAGTAAAAAATTATTCCAAGGAATTATACGGTTATCTGTTGGCCTAATCTTTTTCTTTGGCTCGTTGCATTAGTTCCTGACCAAGGGGAAAACATTTTAAATTTTATTGCTTGGGAAAGAAATTTCTGTAGATATTTAACCATAAGACTACAAATATATACACTTCAAATGGGAGGTTATCTGTCAGACTGATCACTCACACATTTCAAATTGTTTTTATTTTTCTCTTTTTCTCCCTTTTTCTTTCTCCACTTCCCATTTTCTTTCCCTTCTCTCTTTTTCATTCTCCTTCTCTTTCTCCTTTTTTGTTTGCTTGAATCTGTTATTAAAAATAGTTTTATAACAGACCAATATTTAGTTTTAAAATGAGATTTTAACACAACTAGATAATTCACATAACGTGGACATTAAATGCAAAGCCAAATAGTTCAGTGACAAGAATGCATTCCCTTCCTCTTTCTGGGACAAGATATATTACATAAAACCCTGATTGTTTTTCCTTTGTACATCCATGTTAGTATCAGCAGATGGGTTTAATTTGAGTAATTTTTCACTTTGGACCACCTCTTGCTCTTTCCTGGGAGCCAAAAATGAGAGTGATCCCAAAGAAGGGATTGCATAAATGCTACTCATTAGAGTTATTTAAGAACTTGAGTGGATATGCCTAGTTGCTAATAAAACTAGAAAATAAATAATAATGAAACATAATCAAAAACCCTACCAAATTTTTTCCATATCACTGGATATTATGATAAGAGCTAATCACATATTTTGATTACTATCTGGAATTTAAATTCTAGGGTAGATTAATTTTAGCCAAGCCTTTCAAATTATGCATATTTAAAATAACATATTCTTATTTTGATTTAGAGATTTAACAGCATTTTCATTTTTATTATTTAATTTCCTCATCGAGTCAACATTTGAGACACGTTGCCCCAAGTTTACTGAAATAGCAACCTCTAAAGGTTAATTCGATCCCTTGGCTAGTGGGAATGAAATTAGAACTGGAAACCAGACAGAGCACTGACACTCAAATGTGACTACTAGCTTGTGACTTTGAGTGCGTACTGTGTGAATTTGTTTTATTTCAGAATGAATATGAGGTGGTGGCTTCTCCATTCTAGATTTAATCTAATGAAAACATTTGAAATAATTAAAATATTGCATTCCTGTCATGTACAGTTACCTAACATAAAATACTACCAAAAGTTATAATGAAAAAAAGGTGATATATCATCTTCCCGTCTTAAACAAAACAAAAGAAAAATAGTTTCAGTTAAACTTTCCACGCTGAAAACTATTTGTTGAATCATGTTGTTAATATTATCTCTAAAGATACCCATGTTTGACGTTACTTCTGTGCACTAGCATCTGATTCTCACCCTCTCCCTCTGGCCATACGGGAGGGACAATTCTCTGCTCCGGTGAAGCTAGGTGTGGCCATGTGACCTGCTATTGCCAATGAAACAGGAGGCGAGAGAGCATCTGAGTGGAAACATTTAAGAGTTGGGTGTGTTCTCTATGTTCTCTTTCTTTCATTTTGGCAGTGATGGAGGGACATGCTGAGATGGAGATGCCATTAAACTGAAGCAGCTGAGAATGCCCGGCCAACACATGGAGGACAGCTGCTCTGGAGAGCATCTTGGACCAGCCATGGGCTCTGCTTGAGCAAGAAATAAGCTTCTGATGTTTTTTTTTTAATTTTATTTCAGCATATTATGGGGGTACAGATATTTAGGTTATGTATGTTGTCCTTGCCCCCCCACCCCAAGTCCGAGCTTCAAGCGTGTCCATCCCCCGGATGGTGCTCATCGCACTCTTTGTGTATGCATATACCCATCCCCTGCTTTCCCCTCTTCCCTCCCGCTGGCCAACATCCAATAGATGTTATTCTTATATGTGCATTTATGTGTTGATCAGTTAATACCAATTCAATGGTGAGTACATGTGGTGCTTGTCTTTCCATTCTTGGGATACCTCACTTAATAGAATGCATTCCAGCT
>NW_012153062.1:20361194-20379479 GCF_000956105.1 Propithecus coquereli | reverse complement strand
GAGTTCTATTTAGGTCCATTATTTCTTTGTTAATTTTCTGTTTGGAGGATCTGTCCTGTGCTGTCAGTGGGGTGTTGAAGTCTCCGACTATTATGGTGTTGCTGTCTGTCAATTTGTTTAGATCAAGTAGAGTTTGCTTTATGAATCCGGGTGCGCCTAAGTTGGGTACATACATATTTAGAATTGCTATGTCTTCTTGTTGAACTGTACCCTTCACCATTATATAGTGACCCCCTTTGTCTTTCATTAGTTTTGTTGATTTAAAAACCAAGTTTTCTGAGATCAACACTGCCACACCAGCCTTCTTTTGGCTTCCATTTTCTTGAAATATTGTTTTCCACCCCTTTACCTTGAGTCTAAATACATCCTTGCAGGTTAGATGCATTTCCTGGAGACAGCAGATGCTTGGCTTGTTTTTTTTTTATCCATTAGCCAGTCTGTGTCTCTTGAGAGGGGAGTTCAAACCATTCACATTTATTGAGAGAACCGATAAGTGGGGTGAATTACTGTTCATTCTGTTGAGTTGGATTTTGTTGCTTTGTTTTCTCTCTTGAGCCATTGTGGAATCTAGCCTTTGATCTCTAACTTTTGAGTGGTTTCACATTCAAGAGTGTTTATTGTGCTGATCCTTGTGTAATTCTGTTTTGAGTACTTTGGAGAGCTGGTATTGTCTTGGTGAATTCCCTCAGTCTTTGCTTATCTGAGAATGTCTTTATTTCTCCTTCATATATGAAACTTAGTTTTTCAGGGTACAAGATTCTAGGCTGGGCATTATTCTGTTTCAGAAGAGTGAGAATGGGGCCCCAGTCTCATCTTGCTTGTAGGGTTTCAGTTGAGAAATCTGGAGTTATTCTAATGAGCTTTCCTTTTTATGTTACTTGTTTCTTTCATCTTACAGCTTGTAGAAGGGCCTCTTTAGTGGCTATTTTGGTCAATCTGATGAGTGTGTGACATGGTGTCTTCCTATTTGCATTGAATCTCCGTGGGGTCCATTGAGCTTCTTGTACATGTATATCTAGATTTTTAGCAAGACCTGGAAAATTCTCGTTTATTAATTCTTCAGATAGCTTATCCAGCCCTTGAGTGTTTTCTTCTTCACCTTCTGGAACCCTTTTCACCCTCAGGTTCGGTTTTTTCACATAATCCCACATTTCTTGTAGGCTTATTTCTTTTCTCTTAATTTTCTGCTCTTTCTCTGTGACTGGCTTATTTAATTGGAAGGAGTTGTCTTCCATCTCTGAGATTCTTTCTTTTGTTTCATCTACCCTGTTCTTTAGGCTCTCCACGGTGTTTTGTAGTTCCCTGAATAAGTTCTTCATTTCCAGGAGATCAGTTTGATTTTTCTTTAATATTTCAATTTCTTTAGTGAATTTTTCTTCCAAGTCCTGGGTTCTTTTTGTGGTTTCTTTGTGTTGCTCATCCATTTTTTCTTGCATGTTATTGAGTTTTCTAACAGTATATGTTTGAAATTCTTCTTCTGTCATTTTAGTGTTCTGAGTTTGGTTAATGTCCATTGCTAGGGAACTGTTGTTCCTCTTTGGGGGTGTGCTTTCCGTTTGAGTCTTCATACTTCCAGAGTTCTCTCGCTAGTTCCTTCCCATCTGGATCAGTTGTTCCTTCTTGCCTTTAGGTTTTTGTTTGGATAATGACCCGCCCTGTTTAGTCTCTGAGCCAGTAGGTGGTGTTTGTGGGTGAGATTTGACCACACCCTTTATGATCAATCAGTAGATGCAGTAAAAGGGTGTGCAGGATGATCTCCCTATCAGTAGATGCCACTTGCTGGGAGGAGCAAGATGCAGTGCTGTTTTTGGGTCCTGTTACCAGCTCTTGTTCCTCTGGAGAGGCCCTCTTGTGCCGCAGGTGGTGGGCGGGGACCTGGGACTTCCAGGTGTGTCCTTATTCTCCACCTCAGTGGGGGCAGGTCTGGGAGTGAGTCTGGGTGGAGCTGCATTGGGTAAGCCTGCCTTCAGGCTCCACAAATTCTGTTAGCAGGGGTTAAAGGTCTGTTCTTTGTTTCTGTGCAAAGCTTCTGGGAGGGGCTGAAATGGCTCCACTCAGCAGAAAAGTCTGGGCTTGAGGGTACGGCTATGTGAGACCCGCACTCTGGAGCAGGTCTGCTCCCCTCCAACTTCCCCCACTCCGTGGTCTCTCCCAGGCCTCTGCCAGCAGGCAGGACCTCAGGCCAATGGATCTCCCCTGGCTGTGACGTGGGCCAGGAGGTTCCCTGCCCAGGATCGCAGCCTGCGCTGGGTGCACAGCCCTCTTTTGGGAGGAGGGTTGCCGCTCTGGCACGGTGATCTGCCCCTGAAGACACACACTCCTCAGTAGGCTCTTTCACAGATATCCCTTCTGTGCCCCTGGGCAGTGCAATCGTGACCTGGGTGTATGGTGTCTGGTCTGCAGGCCTGTCCCCTGGGCCCTGGAGATCAATCCCTGACCCTTCCAGGGGGAGGGGTACTGGTCTCAAATCACCTACAGGGTCCCTAAGCTGGATCGATTTCACTCCATCTTGAGATTTTCCCAGCTCTCCTGGAGTCACCAAGCAAGCAACACATGGGAGGACCGGCTGGTAGGGAGCTTGCCATCTGAGTACCCCTCAGTCTGCTGTAGGGCCCCAAAAGGAAAGTTCCTGTTCCTTGGAGATGCCTCCGTGTGATGGCTAAACTGTCTCTCTGGGCACCCATGGGTAGGGAAGGGGAAGGAGAGAATGGAGCAATATGGCGTCTGCCTATAGGCTCAGATCTGTGTGCCAGGAGGTGCCGCGAGGGAACTGAGAGCCTGGTGCCCTGTCCACAAGAGGCCACTGCTCACTTGTGGCAGCTGTCCTTGGGCTTGTGATGTCAGGTCTCTCCAAGTGCTCAGGAACCCACCAAGAGTCCGAGATGCAAGGGAGGCGAAAGTTATCTGCTCCACCTACCCTTGTTGCTGGTCTCCAAGCCTCTCAGGGACATTTCTCCTTCCAGTTCTCCTCCACAACGTCTTCCTGTGGAGTATCCTGTAGTTTCAGGCACCCTTCCTTCCAACCCTTACCTGATCTATGCTTTTCTGCTCATTTATTTTTTTCACTTTCTTCTAAAATCTGTCTTTTTTGCAGAGACACTGTGACTGGCGGCTTTTCTCGTCCGCCATCTTGGCTCCTCCCCCACTTCTGCTTTTTTATGTCCCTGAAATTTTGGAATTGTTTGTTACTGCAGCAACCTAGTCTAACCTGACCAATCCAAGACAGAACTGCATGTATTGAGCTGACACAACTTCTTTAATTTCCAAAAAGTTCCTGCAAGGCCATGGAATGCTACTACTCCTTTTCAGTGTATCTTTTTCCTCCTGTAGCACCCTTAAAATCAATATTCTTAAATAGTGTGACGATAATATCATAGAGTCATTGAATAATAAATTTGTGGGGACTCTGGAGTCATGAAGGACAGGTGTTCAAAATCTCTTTTAAATTATTCTTTCAATAAGATCAAGCCAATTACATTTGACTCTCAAAAAACATGGATTTGAACTGTGTGGGTCCACTTATGCATAGATTTTCTTCCACCTCTGCCACCCTTGAGACAGCGAGACCAGCCCCTTCCTCCTCTTTTCCCCTTCCTCCTCAGCCTACTCAATGTGAAGATGATGAGGATGAAGACTTTTATCATGATCCCCTGCCACCACTTAATGGATAGTAATTATATTTTCTCTTTCTTATGATTTTTTTTTTAATTTCAGCATATTATGGGAGTACAGATGTTTAGGTTACGTATGTTGCCCTTGCCCCCCACCGCGCCAAGTCCAAGTTTCAAATATGTCTTTTTTTTTTGAGACAGAGTCTCACTCTCTTGCTCGGGCTAGAGTGCCATGGCATCAGCCTCACTCACAGCAACCTCAGACTCCTGGGCTCAAGGGATCCTTCTGCCTCAGCCTTCCAGGTAGCTGGGACTACAGGCACACACCACCATGCCTGGCTAATTTTTTCTATTTTTACTTTTTTGGCCAATTTCTTTCTATTTTTAGTAGAGACGGGGTTTTGCTCTTGCTCAGGCTGGTCTCGAACTCCCGAACTCAAACGATCCACCAGCCTCGGCCTCCCAGAGTGCTGGGATTACAGGCGTCAGCCACCACGCCCGGCCTCTTACGATTTTCTTAATAACATTTTCTTTTCTCTAACTTAACTTTAAGAATACAGTATATAATACATGCAAAATATGTGTTAATTGATGGTGTAAGTTATTGGTAAGACTTCTTGTCAACAGTAGGCTATTAGTATTAATTAAATTTTGGGGGAGTTAAAAGTTATATGTGAATTTTCTACTGCACACAGGTTGGCAGAGCAGCTGGGTGCAATGGCTTATGCCTGTAATTCAAACACTTTGGGAGCTGAGATGGGAGGATTGCTTGAGGCTAGGAGTTCATAGACCAGACCAGTCTGAGCAACATAGTAGACCCCATCTCTACAAATTATAAAAAAAATAGCAGGTGTGATGGAGGCCTGTAGTTCTAGCTACCTTGGAGGCTGAGGTGGGAGGATTGCTTGAGCCCAGGAGTTTGAGGTTGCAGTGAGCTATGATGAGGTCACTGCACTCTAGCTTGGGGCAAAAGAGTGAGACCCTGTCTCAAAAACAAAAAACAAACAAAACCTCCTAAAAGGTTGGTGTTCCTAACTGCTGTCTCTGTTCAGGGGTCAACCATAGTTTGGTTTTGAGAGTTAAAAGAAGAAATCTAACCAACCTGTCAATTGCATCTTACCATTAATTATTAGGTTATTAAGTATGAAATGTCCAATTTCCTGAAGTACTAAGTTTGACAGTTGCTATCTCTGACATTTCACTTTCACACTTCTTGTTTTATTTTCATTGTGAAGGTACATCCTCATTCTTTCAAATGCATAGTTTGGCTTGTGATTATCTTTCAAAAACTTTTAAGAGAAATTTTTGTGAAATCATGGGTAAGTCAAAAATTTGTGTTATTTTTCAATATGTGTTCCATCATGGAACCAAGATAGCGCCGATGGCTCAAAATATCCATGAAGTATTTGGGAAGGATGTGGCTAATGAACGCACAGGACGTCAATGGTTTGAGAAGTTCCGTTCTGGTGATTTCAATCTTGAAAATGAGCCATGTGGGTGACCTGAGACCAAGGTGGATAATGGTGAGCTGAAAGCTCTAGTGGAAGTCAATCCATCTCAACCTACCCATGAATTAGCATCAAGGTTTGATGTCACTATTCCAACAATATTGGAACATTTGAAAGAAAACGGGCAAGGTAAAGAAGCTGGATAGATGGGTTCTGCATGAATTAAACAAGCATCAGAAGAGAAATCGTCTCAAAGCTTGCCTGTCTTTGCTCTCAGCACAGCAGGTGAAACCATTTCTACACTGTAAGAAAAGGTGAACCATTTCTACACTGTATTGTTACGTGTCTTGAAAAATGGGTTCTTTTTGACAATCGCAAGCATTTGGCACAATGGTTACATAAAGATGAAGTACCGAAATACAGTCCCAAACTAAATATTCATCAAAAAAAGCTAATGGTGTCTGTTTGGTGGTCCAGCACTGGTATTATCCCCTACAGCTTCATGAAACCTGGTAAATCAATTACAACAGAAATCTACTGCAACCCGTTGGATGAAATAATGAAGATGATTGCGATTAAGCAACCAAGATTGGTCAATAGAGACAGGCCAATCCTCTTGCAAGATAACATTCAACTACGTGTTGCACGTACAATACTGCTCAAACTGCAGAAACTGGACTTAGAAACTCTCTGTCATCCACCATATTCACCAGACCTTGCATCAACTGACTACTGCTTTTTCCAGGCTTTGGATCACTTCTTGCAAGGACAATAATTCAATTCTCAATAAGCTGTGGAAAATGCCTTTCATGATTTTATCACCATTTGCTCTCCAGCTTTCTTCACTGCTGGCATAAACAAGCTACTGTTACGACGGCAAAACTGTGTCAATAGTTTAAGCACATACTTTGATTAATTGTACTGCCTATCGTTTGAGATATAATAAACTACACTTTTGATTCAAAATCGGACATTTCATATTTACTGACTTAATACCAACAACATCTCTTTCTTTTAAGGTAAAGTGTATATATTTATGTAAATATATTTATGTGTGTATGTGTGTATATACACACACACACACACACATGCATGCATGTGTACATATTTGAATATTAAAATTGGTGGTGGTAATTTATACATTTTCTTATGTAGAGTGCTATATAAACAAGTGATCACTTCAGGGGTCTTCTGCTTTTAAGAGGAGAGATAGCAAACTAGATCATAAGCTTCATGGTTGTAGTGGCCATACATATTTCAGCTCCTTATCCTTGAAGCTTGTAGTGCCAGACTTAAATATTTTTAGAATGAGTAGACCAATATCAAGAATTTGTGTAGTTGCACCCTCACAGAAAGTGAAAGGTGCAATTGGATGCTTACAAGTGACTCCCATCTTTTTAAAGTACTCTGAGAAGTGAGACAGCTGAGCCCAACCTATTGATGGATGTATATTTGTAGAGAACTGAGATAACTCTGTGTGGGTCATAGGAATAGCATCGAACTTGGAATTGGAGAATCCGGGTTCACATTTCATTACCTTGAGAAAATTAATTGACTCTTTTAAGACTGAGTTTTCCCATAGAAGAAGGAAGCTAGTAATCTATCTCACAGGATTTTAGCTTGGAATCTACTTGGAATTCATAGGAATTATATGCAATTTTTGGATGTGCATACATATACATCAGTTTTTCTAGGGTTGAGGGTGAATAGCTTGCCTTATTCTCAAAGGGATTAATGAACCAAAAAAGTTAACAATAATTGATAAAACTTGGTATTATCAAGCTTCTCAATCTCAGAGTAGAGAGAAGAGAGTTTGAGAGTGAAGGAGGTACATTTATCTCCAAATCTCCATTTATTAATTTGTATCCATAGTGGCTAGTACCAAGGATCAGTTTTTTTTTTAAATTTCAAAATATTAAGGGGGTACAAATGTTTTAGTTTACATGGATCAGAAAGTCAGTATAAATCATCAGTGATGACTTTACAAACATTTGGAGAGTACACATGGTTTTCAAAGTCTTTACCCATATCCTATTGTGGAGACAAGCATATCATTAGTCTTTAGAGTTGCTTTGGAGAAGGATACAGAGCTGCATAATCTGCATTACTTGGGCCAGGAGCTCCCACTTCCCTCAGTGACAGTGGCTGTTTCTGACTTCAACTTGCCTCAGCATTCAGTATTCCTAGGTTTCCAGGTTCTGGGCAGCTGCTGTTTCCCCACAAGCTCCTAACCAGCTGGCATCTACGCTCACATTGCCTGGTGCCTGAGCCTGGGTGTTCATTTTCCCCATTAAGGATATCACATGCTTATCCCATAAAAATGGGTGAGGTCCCACAGCAGGTGCACAGCTCCAGGTACACCTAGTTCTGCTCCAGCCCTTGAGCGCCGTAGGAGGCTGCAAGAAAGGGGAATCTGAGATCCCCCTGACCCTGAGGCCTGTGACTTCCATCCTGCTCCAAAGTGACATTTGCTGGTATTTTCCTGAGCCTGTTGCCAGACCCCTATCTCAATTAAAAATGTAATCCTAATGACAAAACTGCGAGGTAGATAATCTCTTCCCTTCTCCAGGAAAGGGGGTTCAGAACACTTAGCCGACTTGCCACAGGTTACAACCCACAGGCCAGAAATCAAAGGCTGATTATCCAACTCAAGCCTGGGCTTCTCTTCCCTGAAGCTTGGCTCCTTCCCTCATTTAATAGTTTTGAGCCTTTTTCCTCATGTGTAAGACACATGTGAAATAATCAGGGGACCAAGATGGAAGGGATATGAGAAGTGTTGCTGTGCATTATGTATCAGATTCTTTTAACGTTCTTCAGGAGATGTAAGCAAAGAATGGAATTTCTTTATTTTTTTTCAGCTGTGGGCAATGTTTTTTTGAATGAAACTTTGCTCAGGGATTGATCTATGCAGGTTATAGGCTCAATAGGGTTGCAGATGGTTGTCATCTGTTAGAGTTCTAACCAGAGCCTTGAGGTTAATGCTGCCATGCCGTCATCCTAGTCTGGTGCCAAGACTCCAAACATGAACCAATCCAGGCATCTCTGAAGCGTCAGTGTTCATCCCAATGCTTTTGTGTGCTTTCTGCTCCCAACTTAGATTTATCCTGCTTCGATCTCTGGCAACTTTTTCCATTGTGTCTTTTAGAAATATTTTTTCTTCTATCCAGTCTCTGCTCTGTCTCACACATCTCTGCAATATCCCATCTCTATTCATTGTTTTAACAGAAACCCATCTTTCTGATAGGAACATTGCCTGTCTTTCAGGGCCCCCCAGGCTGAGTACGATAGTCCTCTGACTCTGAAGATAACACAAGGGTGGTGTATGTGTGTGTGTGTAACCTAGAATAGGTAAAGTGCTATAACAATAGAACCAAAATATATAATAGCTCAAACATAATAGAAATGTATTTCTTGCTCACTGCAATCCTGGGTAGTTGAAAAACATTGTGATGGGTATTTCAATAATATTTTAAGAAAAAAGCAATCACAGGGTTAGGCTTCCCTTTGCTCTTGCCAAATCCTTGACCTGCTGAACCCATCAGCCACGTCAGCTGAATCACTGGTGCTGGTTCACTAAGCAGAGCAACTGGACTGGTTGAATCTTCAACCCTGTCCCTGGTAAGCATGACAGCTGTGTTGGCCTCATTCACAGCTCCTGCCACATCACCCACCCTGGCTGCATGGGTCTTGTGAATCACGTGAACCACCTTGGCCTTGGTGATCATATTGTCTGGATCCCTGGTTCTAGCCTTGTTTCTATCATATTAGCCATAACCTGCCAGATCCCTGACTCTGGTCCTACTAACCATACCAGCTGTGCCAGCCACATTGTAACCTGTGTTGCAAAGCTTGACCTACACTAGCTCAGGACAAGATGTATTCATTTTGTTAAGATGTAAACTTGTATTTTGGGATGCATAAAACATGAAATATTTGTACTCCCATAATACTTTGGAATTAAAAAACCCCATGAAACAGCAGATACAGACAATTTACTGTTTGTAATAGTGTGATGAATTTGTGTCCCATAAAGACAGGAATTTTAACAAATTTTCTTTTGTATGTATAGTTGTAATTGTGTATGTTGCCTTATTTAATATATATCTGGTAGGAGAGATATTTCTGTTAGATTAGGTGTTGCTGAGAACTGAATGCTCCAATTATAATTTTAGCCAACTGATGATTAGAAGAATTTTTTACAAACTTTCTCTGCATCTGTACATTTCAAACCTTATTTTTCCTTCATTTCTCACATACGTCTGGTGCTGGGAGTGACAGGACCTACTCACATCACAATGTGGCCTCTGGTGCTGCACCTCAGTGTACTAATGCTGGGTGAGCTGGTACTGTGGCCAGCAGGAGAGCTCCTGCTCTGCAGTGATGAGCAATACCTGACAATACATTGAAGTGGCTGCAGACCACATAAACGTACAGGCATACCTATTTATTGTGCTTTGCAGATGTTGCAGTTTTTACAACTTGAAGATTTGTGGCAACCCTGCATCGAGCAAGTCTGTTGGAGCCATTTTTCTAACAGCATGTGCTTACTTCATGTCTCCAAATCCCATTTTAGTAATTCTCACAATATTTCAAACTTTTTCATTGGTATCATGGCTGTTGTGATCTGTGATCAATGATCTTTGATGTTGCGATTGTACTTGTTTGGGGGCACCATGGACCACTCGAACTTAATTGATAAATGCGTATATTCTGACTGTTCCACTGACTGGCTGTTCCCCCTGTCTCTCCCCTTTCCTCAGGCCTCCCTATTCCCTGAGACACACCAATATTGAGATTAGGCCAATTAATAACCCTATACGGCCTCTAAGTGTTCAATTGAAGAGTTATACGTCTCTCACTTTAAATCAGAAGTTAGAAATGATTAAGCTTAATGAGGAAGGCATGTCAAAAACTGAGATAGGCCAGAAGCTGGACAACTTGTGCCAAACAGTTGGCCAAGTTATGAATGCAAGGGAAAAGTTTCTGAAGGAAATTAAAAATGAACACACAAATGGTAATAAAGTAAAACAGCCTTATTGCTGATATAGAGAAAGTTTTAGTGGTCTGGATAGAAGATCAAACCAGCTATAACATTCTGTTAAGCCAAAGCCTAATCCAGAGCAAGGGCCTCACTATCTTCGATATTATAGGGGCTGAGAGATGTGAAGAAGCTGCAGAATAAAATTTGGAAGCTAGCAGAGGTTGGTTCATGAGGTTTAAGGAAAGAATCCATCTCTAGAACATAAAAGTACAAGGTGAAGCAGCAAGTGCTGATGTAGAAGCTGCAGCAAGTTATGCAGAAGATCCAGCTAAGATCATTGATGAATGTGGCTACAATAAACAACAGATTTTCAGTGTAGATGAAACAGTCTTCTATTGGAAGAAATTGCCATCTAGCATTTTCCTAGTTAGAGCAAAGAAGTCAATGCCTGTCTTCAAAGATTTAAAAGACAGGTTGACTCTCTCGTTAGGAATTAATGCAGCTGGTGACTTTAAGTTGAGGCCAATGCTCATTTCCCATTCGGAAAATCCTAGGGCCCTTAAGAATTATGCTAAATCTGCTCTTCCTGTGCTTTATAAATAAGACAACAAAGCCCTGGATGATAGCACATCTACTTACAGCATAGTTTACTGAATATTTTAAGCCCACTGTTGTGAGGGAAAATATTTTAAGCCCACTGCCCAGGGAAAAAAAAAGATTCCTTTCAATATATATTACTGCTCATTGACAATGCACCTGGTCACCTGAGACTTCTGATAGAGATGTACAAGGAGATTAATGTTTTCATGCCTGCTAACATAACATTCAGTCTGTAGCCCATGGGTCAAGGAGTAATTTTTTCTTTCAAAAATAAACACCACATGTACTCACCAGCAAGTTGGTTTCACTGATCAACACCTAAGTGCACATATAGGAATAACATTTATTGGGCGTCGGGCAGATGGGAAGGGGAAGGAGGGGATGGGTATATACAAACATAATGAGTGCGATGTGCACCATCTGGGGGATAGACATGCTTGAATCTCTGACTGTGGGGGAGGCAAGGGCAATGTAACCTAAACATTTGTACCCCCATAATATCCAGAAATAAAAAACAATTTTGACTTTCAAGTATTATTATTCAAGAAATACATTTTGTAAGATTATAGCTGCCATAGATAGTGATTCCTCTGATGGAGCTGGGCAATGTCAATTGAAAACATCTGGAAAAGATTTAGCATTCTAGATGCCATTAAGAACATTCATGATTCATAGGAGGAGGTAAAAATATCAACATTAACAGGAGTTTGGAAGAAGTTGATTCTAGCCCTCATGGATGACTTTGAAGTTTTCAAGACTGCAGATGTGGAAATAGCAAGAGAACTAGAATTAGCAGTGGAGCCTGAAGCTATGACTGAATTGCTGCAATCTTATGGTAAAACTTGAATGGATGAGAAGTTGTTTCTTACGATGAGCAAAGAAAGTGGTTTCTTGAGATGGAAACTACTCCTGGTGAAGATGCTGTGAACATTGTTGAAATGACAACAAAGGATTTAGAATATTCCATTTATTTGATAAAGCACTGGCACAGTTTGAAACGATTGACTCCAGTTTTGAAAGAAGTTCTGTTGTGGGTAAAATGCTATCAAGAAGCATCACATGCTACAGAGAAATCTTGCATGAAAGGAAAACTCAATTGATGAGCAAACTTTATTGTCTTGTTTTAAGAAATTGCCTCAGCCATCCTAGCCTTTAGCAACCACCACCCTGATCAATCAGCAGCCATCAACATTGAGGCAAGACCCTCCACCAGCAAAAAAGGTTATGACTTGCTGAAGGCTCAGAAAATCATTATCATTTTTTACCAATAAAGTATTTTTAATTAAGGTGTATACATTTTTTTTAAACAGCGCTATTATTGCACACTTAAAAGGCTACAGTATAGTGTAAACATAACTTTTATATGCATTGGGAAGATAAAGAATTCTTATGACTTGCTTTATCGTGATATTCACTTTATTGTGGTGTTCTGGAATTGTCCACAGTATCTCTGTGGTATGCCTCTGATAGCTTTAAGCCCTCTCTAAATACATCTTTAACTCAGCATTCCCTTAACTGGATTCCAAAATGCAGGGAACATATCTTACTTTAAAAAATTCTTACAAATTTTATAAAAATATCTGAATCAGGGAACACATTGCTAGGGGTCCTTAAATTTAAGCTTTCTTAGCTTAAATCATTTCCTCAGGCATCAGCAAAGGAGGCTGAGAGGGAGAGGTTAGGAAAGAAGGTAGACACAGCAAGAGAAATGATGGTGAAAAGCTGAGGATGGAGAGAGTTTTAAGGATGAAGCAGCCATCAGTAGCATATTCCACAGAGAACCTATGCAAGGTAAGGACAGGAAAACATCTTGGTACGTTACCGCTGACCTCATTGTACATGAGCAAATATGTTCTATTATTAATAGTTTGTGTCTCCCCTCCTGCTCTCTCTAGAATAGCTCCTGAAACCTACAGAAATAGGGAAGATGGTGCTATTTGATGGCAAAAATGATGAGATGTCTTAAGATGAAAAAAGATTCATGAATTCTGGCTATTGGGAATGTGTCCTAAGGAAGTTTGGGAAACAATTCTATTACAATGAAGATCATTGTATTATTCGATTAGAGAGCCCTGGTAATTGCTATCTACAGAAATGGCCTCTCTGGTTAATGTATTGAACGAGGTTTTTGTGGGTTTGCCCCATAATAAATTTTCCTGAAACATGTTTACTCCCCCATCCTCTAATATTGTATTTTCCATCTCAATATATCTCATTTGGGTTTTAAAAAATAATCTCCCCTTTATCTTCTTCTTTTTCAGGTTTTCCTCTCCCATCTTGAACACGAGACAAAGTTTTAATAGTTAATAGTTTAAGAGTTATTTTAATGTCCTTTTCTCCTAATTCTACCATCTCTATAATTTCTGCATCTGTTTCTATTGTTTAATTTTTCTCTTGCTTGTGGGTCACATAGAATTGGTAATTTTTGATTGGATACTAGATTTTTATTTTATGTTGTTGGGTGCTAGATTTTGTTACAATCCTTTAAAGGTCGTTGGGCTTTGCTTTGGCATGCAGGTAAGTTACTTGAAGTCAGTTTGAGCGTTTTGGGGTTGTTTTAAGCTTTTTAAGGTAAGATCCAGAGCAGTATTTAGTCTAGGGCTAATTTAGTCTCATTACTAAGAGGCTACCCTCCTGGGGACTTTACCCAATACCCTGGGTATTAGGATGTCTTTTCGTTCTGGCTGGTGGGAACTCAAAATATTCTAAGCCCAGTGTGAATTCAGGGAATTGTTTGGTCTACTGGTTCTTTGCTTGGCCTGGGGCAGTTTCCTTTCACCCATGCCAAGGTAGTCACATTTTAACTGTTGAGACTGGAGGGACCCTCTGCACTTTCTCTGTGCAGCTCCCCTCCTAGTATTCTTTCCCACACATCCTAGTTCCCTGGACTTCCCTGTACTCCAAACTCTGTCTCTTTAACCCAGCAATACCACTGATCTCTGTTTGAGTTGCCTCCTCCCTGTGTGGCAGGATGGAAATTCTTCTAGGCGGTAAGTAAAACTCACCTCATTTGTTTTTGTTTTCCCAGGGATCAAGTCTCATGCTGCCTGTTGTCCAACGTACGGAAACCACTTTTTTTTTCCTATTGAAAAAGAAATACAGAATATTTTCTTTTTTTCTATTTTGTTTGGTCTTCTAGTTGTTTAAGGTGGGAGGGCAAACCAGTCTCTTTTGGTACATCTTGGCTGGAAGTGAAATTTCCCAACATGTTGATTTCTGATTGATGGCTAAGAGTAATATGTTTTTCCACAAGTATTCTTAGAATTTATTGTTTCTTAAACATATAAACAAAGGCCTGCCATGAGAATAACTTGTTTTCTATCTCTTTCCACATCTAAACCTCTGACAGTAGAACATTTTTCTTTTCATTATAAGTGATTTAAAAAAAAGATGTAGTTTTTTTCAGGAAGATCTGCAGAAAAGCAGATTGAAAGAATAAAAAGTCAGTTATGATAGTACTTGACTTGAAAGAAATATCTCTGACCAATAATTAGTTTTCACTGCAGAGTGGTTTTATCTGAAAGATTGACATTGATCCTAATATGTGTTGATGAACAAATGTAGGCTTCTCATATATCTCTTAATTTATCCAGATATTGCCCTCATGTGTTATTATAATCTATTAAAAACAAACAACTCATCCAGTCAAATGTGAAATCATTTTCATTTTATGTGTTTACTGAGTATGAAAGTACTGAAATGAACTGTAAATTACAAACCAGTAGCTTTCTAGTTACCATAGTCCCACTGTCACTGCTATTTGTACAAGTAAAATTCTGCCTCTTGTTGACTCTAGAGTAAGGAGCAGAGGAGTGAGAGGTTCTGAAGCAGCAATCTCTTGCCAAGTGCAAATATTGTGGATGTATATTGTGAAACTGGAAGGAAACATCACTAAAGATTGAAATCTAGAGGATATTCATTTTTTTTTTTCTTGATGATTTGTTTGAGTTCTTTGTAGATTCTGGAACTTTTAAAAAAATGTTGAACCATTTCAGAAACAAATTTAATGGAATCTAACCTTTCTGCTATGGCTATTTTTTTTTTTTTTGAGACAGAATCTCACTCTGTTGCCCAGGCTAGAGTGCCGTGGCATCAGCCTAGCTCACAGCAACCTCAGACTCCTGGGCTCAAGCGATCCTCCTGCCTCAGCCTCCCAAGTAGCTGGGACTACAGGCATGTGCCACCATGCCCGGCTAATTTTTTTTCTATATATTTTTAGTTGTCCAGGTAATTTCTTTCTATTTTTTCAGTAGAGACGGGGTCTCGCTCTTGCTCAGGATGGTCTCAAACTCCTGACCTTGAGCAATCCACCCTCCTCGGCCTCCCAGAGTGCTAGGATTATAGGCGTGAGCCACCGCACCTGGCCTGCTATGGCTATTTTTTATTTATTTCAGAGTGAAAAATTTACGATAATACAGTTTTGAATAAATTTCAGGCTATAAAGAGATTAGAATTTCATTGAGGAATCATGGCCAAGCAATGCTATGTTGACCAGAAACATAAAATCATCCTTAATTTAATTGTCAATTGTTGTATTGAGGGTCCACTGTGTGTGAAGCATGGTGGTGACACTGGAAAATTAAAACCAACCAACCAACTTTACTTTCTCAGACAGAAGTGACTATTTTTAATTTTATCATCTTTTAAGGTATTTATTTAACATTAAACAGTGTACTTTTTTCTCCCTTGATTTATAAAACAACGTGGGTGCTGTGGTTTGAATGTCCTTCCAAATTCATGTTGAAATATAATTGTCAATTATCATGGTATTGGGAGCTGGGGCCTTTAAGAGTTGATTAGGTCGTGAGGACCCCATTCTCATGCATGGTTTAATGCCATTATCGGGGGAGTGGGTTAGTTATTGTGGGAGTGGTTCTGATGAAAGGATAAAGTTTGGTCCCATTTCTTTCTCTCTCTGTCTCCCATGCTCTCTTGCCACGAGGTGCCTTCCTCTATGGGATAATGCAGCACAAGGCTCTCGCCAGATGGCCTTGCTCTTGGCACTGTGCTCTTCGACTTCTCAGGCTCCAGAACCGTGAGCCAAATATACTTCTATTCTTTATAAATTACTCAATCTGTGGTATTCTGTTATAGCACCAGAAAATGAACTAAGACAGTGGGACAGAGGGCAATTCTTCGTCATCTGATAAAAATTGATCTTCAAGGTTCCATTTTCATTTACCACTATTAACTAATCTTGGCTTTTGTTTGGACCCCTCCAAACCTCCCCCAAAAGAATTCTTTTCCATTAGCCATACTTGTTAAAAATTTAGGGCTACTTTTAGTGTTCAAATAAAAGCTGCATTATGTAACAATATTTTTTTGGTTTTAAAGGTACTAGGTGTCGTTGCCTATTGTTTGGCATATTTCTGTTGGGCTGTGTTAAATTCAGCATCTATACTGGCCTTAATTTTTTTGTATCTTGATCTCATCTCTGACCACCCAGCTTTGATCTACAATCTATTTCTCCAACTTTCTGTCTGTTTGGATTTTCCACCTTGAAACTTAGCTCAATTAAATTCTTTTGGCTCTTGGACCTTCTGCATCACTTCCCAGTCAATGATTTGCTCATTCCTGGCACAGAGTTTTCTTTGGATGACTGTCCTGGTAGTGTGACTCATTCCCCAACCCCACCTACCACCAGTCTTTGGCACAACCCTGAGAAAATGTAGCTGTGCACCTGGAGGGGTCTACAGCCACAACCAGGAAAATGTTTCTAGCCTCTTCCTTTTAAAAGGTGTTTGGTACTTACAGTTCTTTTGTATTGCTCACGCTTTTGCGTTACCACATATGAAAACTTTTGGGCCATATATGTGCTGGATTTATCCAAGGCCTCACAACTTGGCTCTGAAGAGTGCAGAATGGAATCCCAACTCATGATCCACAATCTCATAGTTTATTTTGGTCAGTTTCACTCCACCAATTTCAAACCACCAGATGCCATTCAAAAGTCAATCTTACTTTTAATACATTCTTTTAACGTCACGTGTATCTAAGTATTCAATTAATTAGAACAATGAAAAGAGTTTCCAGTTTAGATATCTTACTCATTTTCTTAGAGGAGCTAAAGTTCCTCTTGGTATAAAATGGGGATTTTGGGAAACGGAAACAAGATCACATATCTCAAGCCCCTTACTGAGAACCTATTACAATCTACCACTCAATTCATGAATGGAGATTATACGGACTTTTCGAAGTCAGTGAACATATCTACCTTGTTTCATTTTGTGTGTTCAGCACAATGCTTGGTACCTAGAAGGTGCACAACAAAGAGTTATAAATAAATAAAGAACTCATTATTTAGTGATGCCAAGACAATTTATTTTATTGTAAACTTAGCAAGAAGCTTAACATAGTGCCTGGAATACACTAGCTCTTTGTAATTATTTCCTGATTGCTTGATTTGATGAATAACTTCACTTGGTTCTTGTTCTCAGTACGTGAGGACCGAATAGGATGGAACTGTTTAAATTCAAGAATAATTCTACATCAACACTGTGGTACTTGTGCTCTGCTACCTTCTGTGAGAAATGCCTAAAAATGTAAGATGAGTGAGTGAAGACCCTTATAACCACCCCTTGGGTCAAGAACTAGAGCTTTGCCAGCATCTCAGAAGCTCCTCTGTGTGCCACATCTCAATCATAGCTTCCCTTCCTCCCCTAAAGTAGCCACTGGCTTTTGCAGTGATCATTTCCTTGCATTTCTTTATGGTTCTATCTTCCAACGTACATTTCTAGATAAAATAGTTTAGACTTGCCGAAATAGAAAAACAATGTGTTTTTCAGTTTCTTTCATTCCTACCTTTCCCTTACAAATTCTCTTTTGGAGAACTTGTCCTTTTTTTTGACCTCTAAAGTTTCCCACTATCTGGAGTTTACTGATTGCACACTCATGGTACAGTTCAGCTTGTCCCTTTGTTCCCTGTATTTCCTGTAAATTGGCAGCTAGATCCAGATAAATGATCAAACTGAGGTCCTAACACTTTGACAAGACTACAGGTGGTGCTGTTTTATGTATTACGAGGTACAACAAGCCTAGTTTTGATTTTCTTTCATATTAGAAGCTGTCGATGAATAATGCCTTAATTTATGAATTCAAATGGATGTATTCTAATTCTGTAATTTCATTTTCATCTCATAATTGGAATACTTTTATAAAGAAACGCTTCTCCTCCTGAACTATTGGGTTGCCCAGTTTCAATTTACATAAGAAAGGCAGGATAAATCCTTTGCTGTCTTAGCAAGGCTGGATTGCCCTTTCCCCTTCTAAACCATTATAAAGGTAATTAATTAGTTCTATATCATTTTATGGCTTTTAAAAATATTATTATGGACTCATGGATTTATACATATTTGCTAAGTTTCAACCCATTTCAATTCTTTTCTTTGTTGAAGCTCAAATTGTCCTTTCTTGAGCAGTGGTATCCTTTTCAACTTGGCTCTTGAACCCTGTTGATAGCTTCCTTTCTGTCTGACATGTCAATATAGACCATGATCTGGACAACTAAAAATATATAGAAAAAGTTAGCCGGGCATGGTGGCACATGCTTGTAGTCCCAGCTACTTGGGAGGCTGAGGCAGGAGGATCGCTTGAGCCCAGGAGTTTGAGGTTGCTGTGAGCTAGGCTGACACCACAGCACTCTAGC
>NW_012153062.1:20325809-20361134 GCF_000956105.1 Propithecus coquereli | reverse complement strand
TATATATATATAGACCATGTTCTTCTTGTGCAGCTCCTGCCCCCAACTTGGAATCAGCAACTTTTTCAAGAAAGCTTGGCTTCTTTTAAAGGAAATTAATGGTGTTAATGGGAATTTGGCTACTATGTTGATCAGTTTCTAGGCTTCTTCTGTGGACAGGTAGGGCATACATATATAATGCATATGCATGCATGTTTATGCATGTGAATACAGATACGTTTTTTATTAAAATAAAATACCTCATGGGGTTGTTTCAAGTTTAGTGCTTGTTTTTTTCTACACAAGCAATGCGCATGAGGCAGAGTAGAGAAGCTGGTTAATAATATGCTAGCTGACTCTGGAACCACTAGATTGAATAATAAATCCCTAGGGCATTCAAATACTTGATATAACAAAGCACAATTACCTCTAATATGTGCATAATGCTATTAACAGGATATCATTTCTACACATTTGAAACTTCCAATTGTTCCAGCAGAAAATGGAGAAAGACTATAAGGGTATTTATAGTAGGCTGTGCTTCAGTTTTGCAATTTGAATTGACATATCTTCTTATAACAGTATTGTATGTGATACAGCTTTTAATAAAGAGTAATTATATAATCTCTCTGGGTGCTTGTTCATCATTTTATATCCAGCACTTAGTATAGTGGGCTTGGCAGGCACATAGTAGGTGCTTAACTAACATTTATGAAATGAATATGTATTATATATTGCTGGTAATATATCAATGAGTAAATTGGTAGAATTATTGTGCTTCCTTGGTCCCATCTTGAAAACATTATTTGCAGGCATTAACATTAGTTTTGCACACTTTATTGGGTCTGTGTGACCTATGATAGCAAGTCAATTAAGAGCTTTTAAAGCTTATGAGGGCCCTTGATCTAAGAAACAATGTTAAGAGGTTCTTAATATTATCATTGGTGTCTGTAAATTTCCTAAATGCAGTCTATGACTTGTACCATGTACCTTTTCATTACATGATAAAGGTTAATTTGGTAAAATAGATGATCAGAATGTGTTTTAAGACTAACAATAATTAAAAATTAAAAGACAATGTTGATGAATAAATTCTGTTAATAACAATGAAATTAAAGCTGGAATTGCTAACATCTTAAATTTGTCATTAAATGACTTAATTAACTCCTACAAGGATAGTCATTCTGCAAAACCATGTACAATTAAACCATCACTCACCAGGAAGTTTTTCAGAAATTGTTTTATTCTGCTACTTTTTCAGATAGGATAGAATTTCTTTTAACTTTTTGGCTTAATTATTAAATTTAAATATGAGTTAATCATCTCCCTTATCTCCTTTGATTTTTTTTTTTACTTGATAATTGTAGATATTCTGGTACTTTTACTATTGGTAAGCTATAAAATGGCACAAAATAACACACTTTCAGATTTGATAAAGCAGAGAAAAGGAGGAAAAGGGGAATAATGTCAGTCTCACTATGTATAAAGATTGAAGGGAGAAAGGTAACTTAACTTTTTCCAATTATTTTTTAATTTAAATACTGCCCAGAGTGAGCTTGCATTCATTGATGGTAGGCCAGATACCTGTTGTTTTGCCATTTAACCATAAGTACAGGAATATTTCTGTAGAACTTAGAAATCTAGAATTTCATTACCTGCCACTGCAGTCCTATGTTTCCTTGGGAGTTCTTTAAGCTTATGTATCTTAAATTACCTTTGAATTTGATAAAGTCAAGTCAACAACTGAAACACCAAAGTGTTTTCTGGAGTCTCAAATAGATTGACTGTAGACTATACCTGGCCAGCAATGTGTTTTACCTGAGCTGTTCAGTGTTAGAAAAAATTGAATTATTTGTCAATGTTGAAAATTGTTAGCTTCAAGTCTTTTTTTTTTTCCTGGAGTGTGTATTTCTGGCATCTCTTGAAAGATCAGGATATTTGACAACACTGGACTCACATTTTTGGATCACAATTATTGACTGAGGGTTAATACTGAAGTTACTCTGGACCCACCTCTTTATATGGTCTTCCTGACACTGAGACTAAGTGTTAGTTATCATTTATTAAGAGAGAAATGAAACATTTCTTGTATCCTTCCCTCTAGCATCAGTGGCAAAGTAAAAGATAGAACAAGAAGCCTACACACGTCAAGAAAAATGAGGAAGAACAAGAGGGAATATTTTGTGTGTGTGCATGTAAGAGAAAAATATTCCATGCTTTAATATTCAAAGAGCAACTGTTTTGGAAGAATATAGCTTAAAAAGGTCATTAGGAAACAAACCATATCAGGACTATGAATGATATAAGGTAAAGATGATTGATAAGAAGAAAAACCGAACGATCTTATAAAGAAACAAAAATTTCAATAGGGTTTGCTTTGGAATGTTAATAAATAGGTGCAGAGGCTATAAAATGAAATTATGGGTTAATTGAAAAAAATTGATGAGGAGTCAAAAATTTTTGCGGATGGTGAATTTATAAGAAGATCATCTACTGAGTACAGCAGAAATTGTGTCCTAAACAGAGGCAAGCCTTTACAGATATAAGCCTCTCTTGACATGTTGAAAGTATGCATAGGAGCATTGGTAGAGTTCTTTCAATTGCAGCTGATGAGAACACAGATATAAATAATACCAGTCAGTAGTCTATATTTATCTTGGTATTGATGAAAATTTAGATATGACTGAAGAACTTTTGGAGATGGTACTCACGACTACTATAACATCAAAAATGGATTTATTTTTATATGTTAAGAATACTCTTCAAAAGTTTAATACAGAATGGTTAAAATTAGTTAAGTGACGGGCCTCTTCTAATGATCAGCATTCATTTATATTTATTATATTATTACAAAATTTAAATTAAGATGACAACATTATATAAGAATGTGAAACTTAAGTGGATTCATTTTATAGCATTCATAGGGGATTGCTTTGTATTGAGAGTTGAATGTGGTGAATGCCATGGAATGAATGTACTTTTATGGCACAAACAATGGACATTTCAATCACAGTAACTTGGATCCCCTATTGATGGTCTATAAAAGGATAGATGCCTTAGTTGTGGAATAGCGCTGAAAAATATTTGCTTTGTATTTTTGAAAGAAATTACTGTTTATGTTATCTGAGGAAAAATCCTGCCTTTGCTCACAAAGAAAGAGTAGACTAAAGACTTGGCATTTTTAATTATAATTATAACCTGAAATCCCTTCAAATGTTTCTCTGCAAGCATTTACATGTAGTCCCAACAGTGAGATTTGATCTGCGCATTCTTTTTGAAATTGTGTCTTTGAGAACTGATTTGATAAGATTGAATATCAAAGCATCCCTTCAGTGAAGAGACTCCTGGAATTGGTAAATAAATTCAGCAAAGTCTCAGGTTACAAAATCAATGTACACAAATCAGTAGCATTCCTATACACCAATAATATCAAGCTGAGAATCAAATCAAAGACTCAATACCATTCATTTTGCTACAAAGAAAACAAAATACCTAGCAATACACTTAACCAAGGAGGTTAAAGATCTCTATAAAGAGAACTACAAAACATTGAGGAAAGAAGTCGCAGATGATACAAACAAGTGGAAAAGCATATCATGCTCATGGATTGGTAGAATCAATATTGTTAAAATGTCCACACTACCCAAAGTGATTTACAGGTTCAATACAATTCCCACGAAAATACCAACATTGTATTTCACAGATCTAGAAAAAATATACTATGCTTTGTGTGGAACCAGAAAAGAACCTGAATAGCCAAAGCAATCTTAAGCAAAAAGAACAAATCAGGAGACATCACATTACCAGACTTCCAACTATACTACAAGGCTATAATAACTAAATCAGCATGGTACTGGCACAGTAATAGAGACATAGACCAATGGAACAGAACAGAAAACCCAGATATAAAACCACCCACATACAGCCAACTGATCTTTGACAAAGCAGATAACAATATCCACTTGGGAAAAGAATCCCTATTCAATAAACGGTGCTGGGAAAATTGGATAACCACATGCAGAAGAATGAAACAGGATCCATATCTCTCACCATTCACAAAAATTAATTTAAGATGGATAAAGGACTTAAATGTAAGGCATGAAACCATAAAAATTCTAGAAGAAAATGTGGGAAAAACTCTTCTATATATTGGCCTAGGCAAAGAATTTATGGAGACCCCAATGACTATCACAGCAATGACAAAAATAAATAAATGGACTTGATTAAATTAAAAAGCTTCTGCACAGTAAAGGAAATAATTAACAGATCAAATAGATAACCTACAAAATGGGAGAAAATATTCAAAAGCTATACATCCGATAAAGGACTAATAGCCAGAATCTACAAAGAACTCAAGCAGATCAGCAAGAAAAAATCAAACAACCCCATTAAAAAGTGAGAAAAAGACATGAACAGAAGTTTTTCAAAAGAATATAGACAAACAGCCAATGAACATATGAAAAAATGCTCAACATCACGAATCATCGGGCAAGTGCAAATTAAAACCACAATGAGATATTATCTTACTCCAGTCAGAATATCTTTTATTAAAAAGTCCCAAAACAGTAGATGCCGGCATGGATGCAGGGAGAAAGGAATATTTATACACTGTTGGTGGGACTGCAAGTTAGTACAAGCTCTATGGAAAATAGTATAGAGATTCCTCAAGAACTAAAAGTTGACCTACTATTTGACCCAGCAATCCCACTACTGCATATCTACCCAAAGGAAAAGAAGTAATTTTTATCAAAAAGGCACTTGCACTTGAATGTTTATTGTGGCACAATTCACAATTGCACAGATATGGAGTCAACCCAAGTGACCATCAATACATGAATGGATTAACAAAATGTGATGTATCTATACCATGGAGTACTACTCAGTCATAAAAAGGATACATTAATGCTTTTTGCAATAATTTGGATGGATCTGAAGACCATTATCCTAAATGAAGTATCTAAAAATGGAAAAACAAATACCACATGTACTCACAACTAAATTGGAACTAACCAGTGAGCAAGCATGTGCGTAGAGGGAAGTAAAACTCAAGGGAAATTAACCAGAGGGGAGGTGGGAGGAGGGGACAGGTGAAAACTTACCAAACAGGTACAACAAACAATATTAGGGTGATGGGCACTCTTATAACCATGACTTAAGCACTACAAGAGCGATTCATGCAACCAAAATTATTTCTACCCTGTAATACTTTGAAATAAAACAACAACAACAAAAAACCCAAAGCATCACTTCATTACCCCCAAACATACAGCTTTCCATGGACTGTGTTGGATAACAAGGCTTAGGCCTGGGGCTGACCTGAGGCTTGCTACTTCCTGTCCCCAAATTTAGCCCTTGGGGATGCTTGCTTGAAGTAGACTTTTGTCCACTCTGTAGCATGGGGAGTGCGGCATAATTTTTCATCTCACTGGCTCAAGAAGCAGAGAAAACCATTGGGAGATAAGACCCAAACTTGTGTTGCCCTTTAAAATCAATTAGTTTTATTACATATTTAATACATAGAAATAATAATATGCAAAGGATAATGGCAAAACAAACACCCATGTACTTATCTTCCAGTTTAAGAAGCTCGTGTGTGTGTGTGCATGTGTATATGTATATATATGATATGTGTATTAGGGTTTTTCAGCACATAACAAATAGGAGATTCTATATACATAAAATTATATATTGCTTTGGAAATATATACTAATGACTTTCTTGTTCCATTTCTTCATGTCTGTGTGTATAAATATTATGTAGATGTGGTAATTAGATAATGCTTGAAAAACTAATAAAAGGTTACAATCATAGAATAAAGCGTTATTAGACATTAGTTTTGAAAAGGAGGAAGTAAGGGCAAGGTATCTTAGATTCCTCTCATGAATCAGGATTTGGAAGACATTTATTTTCTTTTTTAGCACTTTAGTTAGGTTGTTTTAACTATCTTGGGACCAACTTTGCTCAACTTTCATAAATATTCTCGTAATAACTGTGTCAGCACCAGGAATTTCTAGCAAAATAACTTTATTTTCTAATAAAAATTAAAATAGACTGATTTGTGTTTTATACTTTTTTTTAATGATTCACTTCACTTGCCAACTTAACAACTTATCCAGCTGCTTTTCATACAGAAGATTCCAAATCATTGGTGGTGCATCAATTCTTGACTTTTTTTTTTAGTGCCAAAGGGAGGAGAAAAG
Organism: Propithecus coquereli; assembly: GCF_000956105.1. NCBI lineage: Eukaryota > Metazoa > Chordata > Mammalia > Primates > Indriidae > Propithecus > Propithecus coquereli. The sequence continues at coordinate 20,354,955 of NW_012153062.1, read as the reverse complement.
AGTGTAGATAATATGATAAAAATCCATATATTTTTGACTTTGGAATTTTCAAGTACCCTTTCTTCTCTTCCTGCCTGTATCTCCCTGAATCTTGGCTCTTTGAATTGTGAACTGTGTGACTGACCTTGGACAAATTACTGGTCAGTAGTGGTGACAAGGAGTAAGAGAGACATGATCCTTAAAGGAGCAGCGACTTTTACCTGGAGGAGGATGAGAAAAGAGCTGGACAGCAGCAATGAGGAACAGGACAAGGCTGATCCCAGCACCTAAGCCTGCTATGTATGGCAGAATGGTGTTGGCCCCCGAGGGGGATGTGGGGAGGCTGTGTACTTGGGGTGTATCCAGGATTCAGTTCAGGCAAAGCACTGGAAGAGATTGAGGATGTTGTAAAGATATTTTTCTCTGAGAGGAGGTTCTGTGTGACACAATAAATAGGTTTTAGAGGGAAGGGAGCAGTGTGATTGGCTTAGAGGAAAGAAGCCCAAAGCAAAATTCGAATGAGGCTGTCGGGGAGGACAGCTGACAGGAGGGAATTATCTTTTGGACCACGGTCAAGAATAATATGGGTGTAAAGCACAAGCTTCCAGAAAGAATCGAAAATGTTTCTGGTTCCCGTCAAGATGGAGACATCAGCCTGAAGAAAATATGAAATGAGGGGCTGGGCTGAGGCTATCTTGAGCCGTGGGGCGTGGTGGCTGCAGTCTCAGGTGGCAGGCTGCCAGAGGCAGTGAGAGTTTGCAGGGAAGTTTGTAAATAATGCTCTTGCCTCTTCCCCATTTCCTGGGGACAATCAATGCCCACCTCTTCACCACAGAAAGTGCCAGCAACAGCCTAAAGATAGTAACAGAATAGCACAAAAGCTCTGCTGGAGTGAGATGGCGGAAAGTAGTCTCCGGAGTGACCAGTTGACCTTGGACTTTCATTCCTTCATCCCTTCCCTCTCCAACGGCCCTGGGATGGTTACGTGTGGGAAGACTGCCTTCTCCCGACAGTGCTTCTTCCAAGTGTTTTAGGGTGAAACCCTACTCAGAGGTTCTGCCTGGTGGAATGGCAGCAAAGAGGGTATCAACAGTGGTTTTGTGTGCCTCAGGCCCCCCTTTCGTCTCCCTTCCTTTAACTCACTGGGACTGGCAGACTAGAGACTGGCCTTCCAGCCATTCTCATTACACAATACTGGACAGAATAATAACTAATGCCCTCCAGTTTACTAGCCCACAAAACAAAACAGAACAGAACAAAACAAAACAAAACAGTTGCTACAGCCCTGAGGAAAAATGTCTCTATATGCCAATAAACGTTGTGTCCTAGAGTCACTCATGATATTCTGTCGTTATTCTTCTAATGTCTGTAGGATTTCCTGTGATAATCACTCTTTCCTTCCTGATAATGGAAGATCGTAGTCATCTCTTTTACTCTCAGTAACTTCTTTTTCTTGCTTAGAATAATTCAGAGTTTATCAATTTCGTTGATCTTTTCAAGGAACCAACTTGTGGCTTTGTTTGTTTTTCTACTCTTTTCTATCTAGCAGGTCCCTTTGTATGAGCTGTAGCATACAAAGGAAAATTTTTGTAAAATTTCGTAATGACTATTTTGTAAATAAAGGTACATTTAGCTACAATTTCCCATTTTCCCCGTGTATGGTGGCTTTTGGGACACCTTGTATTTTGTTGCTCTCTGCTTTTATCTTTATTATTTCCTTACTTTGCCTTACTGTGGATTTACTTTACTCCATGTGCCTCAGGGGAATTCCTTTAGCTCTTCTGCCCTGCCTCTAGCCATCAGCATATCACTTTGATGCACCTGGTGAATGTCCTTGGGAAAAAGAATGTGGCTAGATTCAGATTTGTTCTGTGGCTAAGAACGCTAGTGATTCTAATTCACCATGCATGTCATAAGTGCAATTTAAAGACTGTTAAAAGTTCAAGTGGTCTATCAGTTATCTATTGCTGTATAACATACTCTCTCAAAACAGTGGCTTAAACATCCACATTCATCATGATTTTGGTAAACAAGGCAGTTCTATCTCAACATGGTATTGGTTAAGATCACTCATGTGGTTGAATTCACCTGGTAACTGGGCTGGGCTGGAAATTCTAAAATGGCCCACCTCTCTCCTCTTTCTGGGACTTTCATATTCATCTCCGTGTGGCCTTTATATTCACATGATGTTCATTTTCCAGGGCCTCTATGTGACCTCTCAATCTAGTACTAAAATCCGGATTTCCTTACTTTGGGCCAGCTGGGCTCCCAGCTGAAAATTGAAACACAGCATACAAAGGCCTCTGGGATACAGCAGAAACCATGATGAGAAGGAAGTTTATGACAATAAACACCTATACTAAAAAAGTAGAAAGATTTCAGATAAATAATCTAATGATACACTTCAAGGAACTAAAAGAGTAAGAACAAACCCAACTCCAAATTAGTAGAAGGAAAGAAATAATAAAGATCAGAGCAGAATTAAATGAAATAGAGACTAAAAAAATACAAAGGATCAATGACACTAAAAGTTGTTTATTTGAAAAGATGAACAAAATCAATAAACCAGTAGCTAGACTAACCAAGAAAAAAAGAGACAAGACCCAAATACACAAAATCAGAAATGAAAAAGGAGACATTGCAACTGATACCACAGAAATAAGATCATCAGAGACTATTATGAACAACTAACTCAGAGTTTATTAATTTTGTTGATCTTTTCAAGGAACCAACTGTGACTTTGTTTATTTTTCTGCTTTTTTGTTTCTTTTCTATCTAGCAGTTTCCTTTGTTTGGGCTGTAGCATACAAAGGAAAAATTTTGTAAAATTTGGTAATGACTATTTTGTAAATAAAAGTACATTTAGCTATAATTTCCCATTTTCCCTATGTATGGCAACTTTTGGGACAACCTGTATTTTGGAAACTGGAAAACCTAGAGGAAATGGATACATTTCTAGACACCTGCCATCTACCAAGATTGAATCAGAAAGAAAATCCAAACAGACCAATAGTGAGTAATGAGATTGAATCAGTTATAAAAATGTCCCAACAAAGAAGAGTCCAGGATCAGATGGCTTTACTGCTGAATTATACCAAACTTTAAAAGAGGAACTAGGCCAGCCACGGTGGCCCATGCCTGTAATCCTAGCAATCTGGGAGGCTGAGGTGGGAAGATTGCTTGCGGCCAGGAATTCAAGACCAGCCTGAGCAAGAAACCCTATGCCTACAAAAAAAAAAAAAAAAAAAAAAAAAAAAAAAAAAAGAAAGAAAAATTAGCCAGGTGTGGTGGTGCATGCCTATAGTCCAGGAGAATTGCTTGAGCCTAAGAGTTTGAGGTTGCAGAGAGCTATGATGACACCACTGCATTCTAGCCTGGGAAACAGTGAGACTCTGTCTCAAAACAAAACCAAAACCAAAAATACCTCCCTCCCCCAAAATAATGCTAATTCTCCTCAAACTACTCTAAACAATTGAAGAGGAGGCAATTCTCCTTAACTCATTCTACAAGGTCAACATTATGCTGATACCAGAACCAGACAAGTATGCAATAAAAAATAAAACTACAGGCCAATATCCCTGGAATGTAGATACAAAAATCCTCAACAAAATACAAGCAAACCAAATGCAATAGCACATTAAAAAGGCAATACACCATGATCAAATGGGATTTATGCCAGGGATGCAAGGATGGTTTAGCATATGCAAATCAATAAACATGATACATCACATGAACAGAGTGAAGGACAAAAACCATATGATCATCACATTAGACACAGAAAAAGCATTTGATAAAATTCAACATCGATTCATGATACAAACTCTCAACAAACTAGGAATAGAAGGAAAACACCTGAACATAATAAAGGCCATATATGACAAAGCCACAAGTAGCATCATACTAAATGGGAAAAAGTTGAAAGCCTTTCCTCTAAGAATTGGAACAAGACAAGAATACCCACTTTTACCACTCCTGTTCAAAACAGTACTGGAAGTCTAGCCAGAGCAATCAGGCAAGAGAAAGAAGGAAGAGGCATCCAAATTACAAAAGATGAAGTCAAATTGTCCCTCTTCGAAGATGTCATGATCTTATATCTAGAAAAACCTACAGACTCTACCAAAAAACTCTCAGATCTGGTAGATAAATTCAGTAAAGTTGAAGGAGACAAAAGCAGCATACAAAAATCAGTAGCATTTCTATACACCAATAATAAACATGCTGAGAAATAAATCAAGAAGGCAGTCCCGTTTACAATAGCTACAAAAAATATCTAGGAATAAATTTAACCAAGGAGATGAAAGACCTCTCCAAGGAAAACTATAAAACTCTGTTTAAAGAAATTGAAGAGGACGAAAACAAATGGAAAGACATCCCATGCTCGTGTATTGGAAGAATATTGCCCAAAGCAATGTATGGATTCAATGCCATCCCTATCAAAATACCAGTGTCATTTTTCACAGAAATAGAAAAAACAATCCTAAAATTTATATGGAACCAAAAAAGGGCTCGAACAGCCAAAGCAATCCAGAACAAAAAGAACAAAGCTGGAGGCGTCACGCTACCTGACTTTGAAATATATTATAAGGCTATAGTAATCAAAACAACACTGTATTGGCATAAAGACTAATAGATTAAACAGCCAGAAAGAAAGAGAAAATCTATTAAAAAATGCTAAAAATGCAATTAATAAAATTCTATTACATATATTTAAGAATATATACATAATAAACACAGAATACATTTATTGAGCAATCAAATACTATTACAAAAATGTATCTTGCATTAGGCTATAAAGGAGGTTTTGATAATTTTCAAGTGAATAATAGTAGCTATGTTCTCTGATTGTAATGTAATAAAATTAGAAATCATTAACAAAAAGCTCAAAAAGAACAAAGCAAAACAAAACAAAACCCCAAGGCTACCATATGTTTGTAAACTACATAATATAATACAAAATGACTTTTGAATTAAAAAGGAAAACATCGAGGAAATTAAGAAATATGAATTTTAATGACAAGTCAATCAAATAGTACATCCCTATTTACTTCATATGACATTCTAGACATGAATCATTCACTGGCATGAAATACTGGACAAAAATACATTCTCTCCCAAAAGTTGATTGTGGATTGAGGGGACATCTTCTTATGAGAGTGGTGGTAAATGTGATAACTTAGAAATGATTCTTAAGATATTTAAAACATGTGAATGGAGCTCAAAGCTGGAATAGCTAGTTTACTGCAACACAAAGACATGTCCCTTGCCCACCCAATGTAACTCCTGGAATTATTTGTGAGCAATTAGGCTCTTGTGGCTATAAACAGGATCAGGTAGGGAATAGTCAGGGTTTATCAGGGAAGCCAGACTGCTATGAATATTATGGGAATAAGGAATTTATTTTAGGAATTAGACCTTACACAAATACAGGAAAGCTAAGGAAGTGAAGATCTGAAAGGGGGAGTTTGAGCCCCACAGACCAGTCACTAAGCAGTCCTTCTGAAGCATTGGAGTGGGCAGAGAAGTCACAGCTTGCAGGAAAATATGAGAGGACAAATACATCCAGCTGTCAAAGTGAGATCTCAAAGTAGGAGTTTGTAGAGAGATTCCTTGGATGCCTCTGTAGTTCCACAGCCAAGATTGTGGTGTTAGGCCTGGGGTTTCTGTTGGCCAGTAGGGCCAATGGGTTGGAAGACAAGCTGGATGAGGAGCAGATAAGAGCAAGTTACAAGCTCGGCACCTCTGCATCTGTTTCTCACTATGTCTGACTGGGATGAACTTCCAAAAGTAATGGCTCCTGCTTCACTTCTACCTTGCAATTCTTGCATAAGTTCCCTTTTCCATACCATTAGGAAGAGGATTCTGGAAAATGAAATTTACGGTTTAACCAAATTGGCAAGAGCATAATCCAGTGCAGTTCACCTCCTATTGTCATTTATACACACCTCTTTTAACCGTGGTTAACATACAAACAAATTCCAATAGCAAAACCACTCCTTCAGTTAACATAATGCAGTCATTCCTCATTCAACCAAACTCTAACACTTTTCCTAGCAGAGTGTACACAAAGTCCCACTTTATCAGTCTTTGAATGATGCTCACTCTTCTGAGTCACACTTCTCCTTTGGTACCCTGTATCTTAAATGCTGAAATATAAAATTAATCACTGTGAATATATATTATGTTCAGTACTAGGGAAATAGGAAAGGGGTAAAAAAAAGAAACAAAAATAGTTTATAACGCTTCAGCTGGTCACAGTTCTTTATTTGTTGGGGTGACCCAAATCTTTGTAATTGAAAGGTCTGGCCATTAGCAGCCCCACCTGCATTAAGTTGTAGTTTTCTACTGAATTTAATTACAGGATTTGGAGTTAATAAGATGCACTCCAAAGGAACTCTTCCATTTTACTTATTCTTGCTCTCATTGTGTAGTAGCAAACCAAATTTCTCTTGATAAGCCAAGACCAATCACTCATTTTTTAGACTTTCACTTAGTCTTTCCTACAGTGATAGCTCTCATTCCATGAGATAGAGGACCAAGGGTGGGATTCTGCAAATTTCTGATGATGCCACAAATAAAACTATAAAGCACTTTGAACCAATGCTAATAAAAGCACAACACATAAACATTTGGGGGATGTAGTTAAAGTAGTACTTAGAAAGAAATTTTTAGTCATTAATTGCCTATGTAAAAAAAGATCTCTATTTAAGATATTGATTTCATTTTCTTTGGATATATACCCAGAAGTGTGATTGCTGGATTATATTGTAATTCTCTTTTTAACTTTATGAGGAAACTCCATGCTGTTTTTCATAGTGCCTGTACAAATTTACATTTCTACCAACAGTGTACAAGGGTTCCCTTTTCTCCCTATCCTCAGCAACACTTGTTACCTCTTGTCTTTTTGGTAATAGCCATTCCAACAGCTGTGAGGTGATAGCTCATTGTGATTTGATATGCATTTCTCTCATGATTAGTGATGTTGAGCACCTTTTCATATACCTGTTGGCCATTTTTATGTCTTTTTTGGAAAAATGTCTATTCATGTCCTTTGCCCATTTTTAAATCAGGCTATTTGGTTTTTTGCTATTGAGTTATGTGAGTTTCTTATATATTTTGGATATTAATTCCTTATCAGATATATGGTTTGCAAATATTTTCTCTCATTCTGTAGGTTGCCTTTTCATTTTGTTTCATTTGCTGTGCAGAAACTTTTTAGTTTGATGCAGTAAATGAGGTTTCACTTCACACCCATCATAAAGGCTATAATGCAAAACACAGACAATAACAAGTGCTGGAAATGAAGTGGAGAAATTAGAACAATTAGAACCTTGATATTGATACATTGCTGGTAGAAGTGTTCTTTGAATTTGGTGTGCTAATAACATTGCTAGGATTCTGTTGTTCAAATATAGCCACTTTAGAAAATAGCTTGGCATATCCTCAAAATTTTAAACATGGAGTTACTATATGGTCCAGAAATCTTACTCCTAGTTGTATTATTATTTAGTCATAATGACAATAGCCCTTTGAGTGACCTATTTAAAGTTTTTGTTCAAAGCCCCTTTGGGATCAGTTGGGTTCAATGGGAACTGATTTTAGTCCTGGAGTCTCATTTTAAATTTCAATTATATGAAGCCTGAAAAATCTGGAAGTTTGTAAAGTATGGAAAAATATTAATCAAAATGACGAGACATCTCTGGACAAATAGTTGTTTTCCATGTTCACTCCAAAGAGTAATCTGGATATTCACTGGCACTAGATTGTAATATTGAAGTCAAAACTACGCAATAACAAGTTGGCTAAGTGATGTTGGTATGAATGATTATGGAAACTAGTCAGTGTCTTTTGGAGGAGAAAAAAACCTTCTGAAAAGAGAAGTGAATTTCATGATTTCTTTATAGGCGTGTCAGTGTTTTTTGACATTGCTGATATTTGTTTCTATGGTTGTCATAATTTTCTACATTGTTGGAGATAGGATTTCATAACACCATGAAATATTTTCCATGTTAAAAAATCAAAAATTTAAAATTAGAATCAAATAGTTATAATTATTTTATTCTTTTGGAGGGAGTACTAATTTGATGTAAAATAATCAGAGTACTCTATCTATTTATATATTTTTTTGAATGAGGGCTTCTATTTTAGGCCTCTAAATTCTTTTGAAATAGAGTAGAAAGGTAAATTGCTTTTGAATTCATGAAAATAAGTATCTGATTCAATAAAAAATTTTTTTATGATCCAATGGTTATTTTTATTGATGATTATTTGGTAGTAGTACTGAACATTTGAGTTTTTTATTGAATTGGACTGAGTTACTGTGAATTAAGTTTTTTTATAACTTACAATGTTTAATAAATTCTCTAGTTTTTGTTTCTAGATGCTTATAAGTGAAATAATGCTTAAGCATTGGGATAGACTTTAAGTGAAATACAGCAGAAGGTCCTAGATTTTATATTAACTACCTTTGGAGAATGTTTACATTTACTGGTTTAATGACTTAATATATTTTAAAATGAAAGTTGGTTCACTATCATCTCTTTGAATTGTTTGCTGATAAAAATTAGTTAATAATGTGTAGCCACACATACATAAAAACATCAGCAGTGTCAGCATGCAGTCTCTCTATGAATAGAGTTCTCCAGAAAAAGTTAAAGTTTCATAAAATTCCCAGGTTCAACTTGAGAAATTGTTAAAACAAGATCAAAGAAGAATAAAACCTATTTTTAAATTAATCTAAGACAAAAATCTTTTCTGCAAAATTCTTTGGAATAAAAATTTAGGAAAAAATATTTCTCTTTAAAAAGGGCAAAAATACAAAATATAAGGCAATGAAAAAGTTAACATGTGTTACCAAAATGTGTTAGCATTAAGAATGCCTTTATTTTTTTGGCCGGGTGTGGTGGCTCATGCCTATAAACCAGCCACTCTGGGAAGCTGAGGTGGGAGGATTGCTTGAGCTCAGGAGTCCGAGACCAGCCTAAGCAAGAGTGAGACCATATCTCTACAAAAAATAGAAAAATTAGCCAGCTGTCGTGGTGCACTCCTATAGTCCCAGCTACTCGGGAGGCTGAGGCAGGAGGATTGCTTGAGCCCAGAAGTTTGAGGTTGCAGTGAGCTATGATGATGCCACTGCACTCTACGACAGGCAACAGAGCGAGACTCTGTCTCAGAAAAAGAAGAAGAATGCATTTTTAAATTTAAAGTTTACTAAAATATAATACCCAAAGCAAGTATGTAATATTAGGCAGGCATTTAATTTTCTTAGCAAATAAATTCTAAAGACAAGTATATTGTATCAAACTGAAATTACTCACCTTATATACAGAAACATGGATTTATTTCAAAGGTAGAGCTACTAGTCCTGATCAGATCAACTCTATTTTTTTATTCTCCCTTTCTCCCTTCTCACTCGTCCTCTCTTCGTCTCCCTCTCTCCCTCTCTCTCTTCTCTTCTTTTCTTCCTCTCTCTTTCCCATCTCGTTTTCTTTCCCTGTCTCTCTTCCATCATCTTGTCTGCTCTCTGTTCCTCTTTTTCTCTCTTCCTCTTTCCCTCTCTCCTTTTCTATCTGTATCTCTTCGTTACACCCATTCTCTCTTCCTCCCTCACTTCCTCCATCTTTTCCTGTCCCCTCTCTTCCTCCCTCTTCTTTCTTCCTCTCCCTTTCATTCTCCTTTTATCCTTTTCTGCCTTTATCTCTCCCTGCCCATCTCCCTCTCTCCCGTCTTCTTTATCTTTCACTCTCTCTTCCTCCTTACCTTTCTCTTCGTTTTCTTCCAGTTCTTTTTGGTCTTTGAGTCAGTTGTGCTGACAACATTGCTAAGCGTCTACTATATAAGGAAACAGTTGACCCTGATCTATCCATTTGTAGAGATTTACCTGGAAAACCTGCAAAGTGGGGCCCAGCAGGAGTTTACTTTCCTGAGGGATGAAAGTGCCTTCTGGGAAAAAACCTTTTCCACAGGAAAGGGAATTGAGACAGATTGACTTAGATCAGTGTGCATAACTCATATTTATGAAGGGCTCTATGATTCTTAGTAAGCTTAGAACATGAAAATTCAGAATACTTAGATAGTAATGGAATAACATGAAATATATTAGGACAGTAGGGGAAAACATCAAAAAGTGAGTTATCATTCCAAATATTTTTTTCTATTTTTTCACCATTAAAGAAGGAAGCTCTGATCCTTAGCAGCCATTGTGCTACTATAGCTCCTAATTCATCAAAATTTTCATCTGCTACTGGTGTTCTGCCCTTACCTGGTAGCCCCCTCTGCCCATCTGATCTCCTTACTCTTCATTGCTCTGCTGTAAATTCACCTCTTGAAGTCCACACTAACCCCACCAGACAAATGAATTTCTCCTGGCTTTGTGATTCCGGAAGTATTGGCACATACACTATTTTTATACTGTTAATTATAATTAGTCTGTCAAAGATGAAGACTGTGGTCTTACTCATTTTTTTCCAGGGTTGATAAAACATAAAGGAAGAGACTCAATATTCATCTATTCACATATATTTATGGAGCAATCACTATGTGGTAGGAACTAGGCTAGGTGCTAAATCTACATTTGTACAAAGAATTGAAGTAAGAATTTTCTTCCTTAAAACTGTTGACTTCAGTGGTGTTACCTTCCCCTCAAAATATCCCAATGAGAGCTCAGTGAAATAGCCCTTTTACTTATTAATTGCTCTTTTCTTACAGCCTCCTTGCCTCTGAAATTCAGGTTTTAGTTTATATGCTCTGGGGACAGAGAATAAGTTCGGCTATAAGTTCAAAATCACACCTCGTCCAACCCTGAATCAATTTCCCTGGGTCAGGTTTGGTGCCAGCTCAAGGTGAGTTTTTCCTCAAGAAGGCACCTCAATTCCCTCATATAAATTGATTTCTGCTGAGTCCCCCAATCCTTCATGTCCAACTGAATCCTAAACACATCTGAATCCTAAAGTGAACACAACTCAAATTCCCAGCTATTATTCCCAACATAACTCCTGATACAACTGTTAGAAACCTACCTGTATAAGTGGGAGTACTAAAATGATTTTCTTGAGATTGTTTTGAGGATAAAATCGTCTCATATTCTCAAATGCTTAGTCTGGCACACAGGTGGAACTGCATGAACACTTGTTGATTAAATAAGTCAATTTATAATCTCTTCCTTATAGAGATGCCTTTTTTCCTCATTATAAAGTCTATTTCACTTCTTGACATTTTAATCCGTTGTGTAATTGTGACACGTGCTTTCATCGTCAATCCACTAGAGGTAACTCTGCCTGTGTAGAAGCTCTGCCTGGTGGTGTTCCCAGCATACGCTTTAAGAGATCTGCCAGCTTTCTGTGTGTAAATCTTCATGCTTATAGAGATAACATTCTATTATGTCCTTCATGAAGGATTGAGGAGGGAACAAATATTTGTTTTTGGGTATTCGGTAACATTACCTCTTTTAATCCTATGGCAATGCTGTGAAGAGGCAAAATCCTCTCTGTTCAAATGAATAAGAAAACTGAGGCTCTGACATGTCAGGAAAGTTGACACAGGTCTCACCAGTGCTAGTAAGCAACTGCACTAAGATTTGGAATCAGATCTGTCTCAAACCAAAGCACTTGCTCCATCAACAATAGCAGGTACATAATCCTAGCACTTTAGGAGGCCAAGGCGCAAGGATCCTTGAGTCCAGGAGTTCCAGACCAGCCTGAGCAAGAACAAGTCCCCATCTCTGCTAGAAAAAAAATTAGCCAGGCATGGTCATGCACGCCTGTAGTCCTAGCTACTAGGCAGGCTGAGGCAGGAGGATCGCTTGAGCCCAGGAGTTTGAGGTTGCAGTGAGCTGTGTTGATGCCACTGTATTATAGCCTGGGTGACAGAGTGAGACCCTGTCTAAAAAAAAAAAAAAAAAAAAGAATACCAGGAGGCACCATCCACACAGCCGGGAATATATCTCCCCTGGAAGCTCTGGACTCTATGAGCACTAGCTGTAAGGGATTGATTAATTCCAAGCTTAAAATAATTCTGAATTTAGAAAACATTTATTAAATTATTGATTACTAAATGCCTATAGTTCTAGATGATAAGAACCATATGACATAAAGGAGTGAAGAGGATATTAAAAGAAAGAAAAATAATTGAAATTAAATAATTGAAAAATGCAGACTCGTTGGGCACGGCGCCAATATTAATACCTAATTGAGTCTACTGTGAGACGAGGGATTGTCTTAAGTGTTACTATGTGGATCACCGTCCTATTTTAAGACTCCTGAGACCCTGAAGATGGAGGTGTTGAGCAGTTAATGGCTTCTGTTGTACTTTGTACATCATTTCACTGTCTGCTTGTTGAAACTATGAAGCTGATACTGAAAGATGTGAAGCTCTTTGGTTTAAAAAAACATTTTATTGAGCACTCATTTAGGAAAGAAAATTTCAATTATGTTAAAGCTAGAAAACTAGCTTGGAGATTTCTGCAATTTATTTTTCATCTTGCGATGAAAAGAAGAAATGAAGCATTGAATATTAGAGCATCAAATCCAATCTTCTTTTTTCTTCTTTCTCAGAGGTATAAACTGAGGCACAGAGTGGCTGAGTGACTTAGTTGGTTATTTATCTCACTAGTACAGAGCTGGGACTACTTCTAAGTCTCCTGATTCTTGATCCAGTATATTTAGTATTTAACAGACATGTGGTTTTCAACTAAAGAATAAAATGTAAGGGAACTTGTTCTTGCTTTACATAGTTAAAGACTTAAAATAAAATGGTTAAGATAAATTTTAAAAGTTCTTATACGCTGAAAAGAAAGTGCCTTTCATTCTTAATACTTGACTCAAGAGACATTCATTAGCTTTGCTTCCTTTCCAATTTGGCCTAGATCCAATGATCAATTATTTCAACAATTTTCAACCATCATCTTCAATTCCCTTGACGCATTTACTGTCCATCTCACCCTCTTTCCAGGCCCCCAGCTATGGATCAATGATCTGTTTTCTTGATTTCTGCTTCTGGGTTTCTGAGAAGTGCTCAAGAAAGTTGCATAACCACATTGCTGGTGTCATTACTAGTGCAAACGTTCCGAACTCACTAGGGCTTCTGATGATGCTTAGCAATTCTTTTATTCACCCATAGCAGGGTCCCTTCCTTTTCCAGTCTTACAGGTGCAAAGGCAATATATGTATCCTAAATATTTGTACCCCTGTAATATTCTGAAATAAAAAAAAAAAACTGGAGGAGGAAAAAAAAGCTTTTTGTAAACAACAACTTCTTTTCCTAATCCCCAGCCTCATCCTTGACCTTTAGCTAAGATGGTATTTCCTCATTTATTCAGAACATCAAGGTCATCACATAAGGATTTCTTCAGAATTGTCCCTATTTAAATATACTTTCCTCACCTTTCCTTCCTTTTTTAGAGGAAGCGTAAGAGTGAACAAGAGCAGAGACTCTGTAGTCGGACTCAGCATTTCAGCTCGTCAACCTATTAGGTATGTGACTTTAGGCAGGTGACTTACTTGTTCTTTGCCTGAGTTTTCTTCTCTATGAGATGGTGGCAATAACAATATCTACCACATATGCTTGGTATGAGGAGTGCTGAGGTAATGCACATGAAGAGCATGAGACATTGCCTGCACCTCCTTCTATTTGTTCATGGAATTGTTTTATCTCCTGAGCCCACCCAGGAACTGAACTTTGCTTTGCAGATTATCCAAAGTAGATGGAACCTTGCTGTGGCTCCCAAGTAGAGATTCCATTCTACAACATCAAATTGCCCAAGAGGTTGATACTTCCAGAAGGATTTTGGTAATCAAGGTTCATAGGATTGGATTAAAGACTGCTTTACCTTCATAACCAGAGACTGGTGGTGGTGGGTGGAGGAATTGGAGAATGTTGGTCAAAGGACAAAAATTTCAGTTAGGAGGAATAAATTCAAGAGATTTATTGCATTGTGATTACAGTTAATAACCATATATACTTGAAAATGATTAAGAGTAGATTTTAAGTGTTCTCACCACAAAAAATAAGTATATGAGGTAATGCATACATTAAAAAGTTTGATTTAGCCATTCCACAATGTATACATATATCAAAACATGTTGTATACCATAAATATACACAATTTTTACTTGTCAACTGAAAAAAAAAGACTGATCACGGAAGTGATGCTGTATTCTTATTGCATCCTATTAGTTGGCTTATGATTTCCATTCGTCCTATAATTAATCATTTTGATCACTTGATTTAGGTGGTGTCTGTCAATCTTCCCTGCTGTAAACTTATTCTTTTTCTCTTTGCAATTAATAAGCTTTTCGTGGGAAGATATTTTGAAACTATGTAAATATCCCATTCCTCTTCAATCTTTTAATTTGTTTATCTTAGGATGTCTTCATGATTTTTAATTAATGGATTATAATAATCTATTACTATTACTATTTATATTGATGCTCAGGTTATCAACTATTTGGTCAGTATGAGTCTCTTTAAGTTGGTTTTTATATTTTTAGACCTGTCCCCATCATTCTTTGAGCACTTCCTTGCTTTTTGGCATATGAAATTCCTGCCTCAATCCTATTACTAGAATCCACATCTCTTGATTGAGCCTTGATTTTTTTGAGTGGAGACAGGTATTCAGAAGCCAAGATCTGGGCACTTGGGGTGCTCCTTGCTGTTCCCACACTTTCCCAGTGACAGAGCTTGGTGGTGTGTGTTTGCGTGTGATATACATGCACATACATTTTTATATTCATATATACATATTTATATATTTATACACATATATACATTTACATTCATATTTTGATATATATCTAGATAATGGAAATTGTGTTTACACAGATATCTTTGATTTTGATTCAATACCACATGGTTTATTCCATTCTCTCTTTCCCAAGTTGTATCTTCTTTCACTGACAGTGAGAAACCTGGATCCCTTTAACCTTAATATATTTACTTATTTGATCAATTTTCCTGAATATAACTAATCTCCCATCTCGACTATTACCCCTTCTTTTGTATGATTGTCTTCCCAGCCCGCTCTGCCTTCAACAACACATGCCAGGCACCCCCTCCCCACGGATGTCCTATTTTATCTCTCCGTGGGCTCTGGTAACACATGTCAGCATATCCCCACCCTGCCAGCCATGGATGCCCTCTCTCCCCTGCTCAGGCTCTGACTTTCTGCACTTGGCACTCTGTATAGATACCCTCTTCATCCTCGTTGGGCTCCAACAGCTCACACCAATCTGCATCTCCTTGTTCATATCCTCCTCACCCTGCTTGGGCTTTGAAATCTCACTCTGGGTCTCCCTCCAGTCTAGATGCCTTCCTCATTCCATATCCCCTCCACATGGTTGCCCTCCCTGCCCTGCTCAGGTGCTGACACCACAGCAAACCATAGCACCCTTCCTCCCCCACTCTCCCAGGGTGGATGCCCTCCTCACCCTGGCTGTGCTCTGATATCCTGCTCAAGGCCACCATGGCTGCCTCTTACTTTCAGCAAAAACTATATCGTTATGCTATGCTCCCACTAACAGCTTTAGAACCGAATTGTTTAGGAAAGGAAGGCAACCAAAAAGGAAGTGGACAGTTAGACTCATTTGAATTCATCCCTAACCCCAGTTTTTGCCTCCAGTGCTGATCAGCCATACCCATCTTGCCAGCTCATCTAGTCATTTGTCTTGCCAGTTGATCCTGGTTTCTTACTAACTCCTGTTCGTGGTTTGCTTGCTCTTGATGTGTACCCATGACAACATGCCTCTGGCTCCCTCTTCACAGGCCATGTCCCCACCTCACCTCCAGGCTGCTGATGGCAGTTCAGTTCTAGGTCTGTTCTGACTCAAGCTGCTTCTGTAGCCACCACAAACATCCTCAGTAGAAAAAGATACAGTAAGTGATATCACAGAAAGGGCTGTCTCTGAGGGGTGACTGTTAAAACTACAACCATGGAAGAGGTTATTCAAAGAAAAAGTGAAGCACAAGAAGAGGAGACTAAAGAGTATCTTGGGAGGAATGTTTATGTGTTTATACTTAGGGGATAGGAGAGGGAAGGAGAAAAAAGGAATTAGAGAAGCGGTATCTTGGACTAATCTACAGCCTGGAAAAATTGAAGTGGCTGTTCTAGGTGACTAACTTCTTTTTGAGGAGACTTTGACTCAATGCTGTGTCTTCAAAGAATTTAAATTGGAAGAGTAGCAGTATTATCACAAACCTGGAGTAAACTAAGAAATGAAACATTATAGAGTGACTTATTATAGCAAGAATGACTCAGTAGGCTGAGTCAAACCAAGTCATTCATCTATGCAGGCTGTGGGATCATCTGACAGTCATTTTGCCTGACTTTGGAGTTCAGGGTCAGTTAAAAAAGGCTTGCTTCTTCTGTTTTAGTTAACTTTTGGGGTGGGTGGACAGTTTTTTTCTGACAACGTCAGCCTTATGAAGTCATTACCAAAAGTCTTGAGGGATAAACCATTTGAAAAGCCTTGAGCTGTCACTTGGATTGCTTGGGTGAAGTTACTTGCTAAAAGGATCTTTCTTACCTTGTTCGGATGGGCAGATTCTCTGGAAACAAGAGTAGCATGTATGTTCACCTTATTCACCACTGTATCCCCAGCACCTAATACAGTGCCTGGCGTGTTGTACATGTCAATACGTATTTGTAAAGCGAATGAATGTGGGGAGATTGGCCTGTACTTCTTTGAAAAGTCATCGTCTGACAGTGGGAGAAGCCATCTCAGAAGGTTTTTTGGATAACAGTGGGAAGGTGGTCACGAATTAAAAATTTTCCAAGATAGTCATCAAGGAACATCATTGTGTGGCATATTAAAGATTTTGTCTGGAACAATGCTTTATTTACTGTGAATTTCCTCCATAGAAGTAAATACTGTTTTTTTTATTATGCTTATAATTCAAACCTTTCCTAGCAGGTCAAACAGTAAGTCACCTAAGAAGCAGGTGGCTGGATGACAATACAATATTTTGAGGTGTTTTTAGAAGCAGGTAGATATTTGGGTTGGAAATAACTGAGGAGTACTGTATAAACAGCTTTATTGAGCCTTGAGTTGTATCCCATCCAGAAAGGCAATTGTGCTACTGATTGTGTCTTTCCCTGATATAGCAAAATTTCAAATATTTGTGGTGACAAAGCTGTAGTCATTTATGAGAAAGTTATTGCAGCGATTAAGTAGTTCAGTAATCATATGTCTTCCAGATGGCTTAATGAGAATTAGTATAAGATGATCTTTTACATCATAAATTTTTTATTCATTTTTATGTTCACCAGACAACTATGCTTTCAACAGCTTGAAACTCGGTGTTTTACAAAAATAGAAGAAAAAAGACACTAAAATTTATTTAGCATATACTATATGCCTAGCATTATTCTATTTAATTTAAAAAGATTTATCTGGCTGTTGAATGAAACTTAGATAATGATTAATATTGTGTACTTCACTTAAAGGAATCAGTTATAAAAATGTCCTAGAAGAGAGAAGAGCTATGATCCAACAGCAGACAGAGCTGGTTTTAAATCTTGGCCTTTCTTTTTTCTAGCTGGGTTTTTGGGTGAGTTATTGAATGTTTCTTTGCCTAACTCTACTCATTAATAAACTGGATTTAATAATATTATTTACCTCATTGAGAAGTTTGGATCATTCAGTGAGATAATATATGCAAAGCACTTAGCTTAATACCTGGCAATACTAAGTGCTAAATCAATATTAATATTCTTTGTTGTAGAACGATTTGCCACAGATTTCCTTCAAATGCTGTGCTCCACTTAAATGAATCAATTTACAGGGAACTTTCTAGGAACTCAGATATTAGCTAAGGTAAACAACATATATGTAAGAATAACATTTTTCATTACATTTAACCTGGGACATGTAATTCTCAATGGGAATAGAATGGGGAGGAGAGTACTGCTCCTCACAGGAATGACTTTTGGAAAAGAGTGGGCTGATTTTGGTCCATACATGCTAATAA
This sequence comes from Propithecus coquereli, assembly GCF_000956105.1. Taxonomy (NCBI): domain Eukaryota; kingdom Metazoa; phylum Chordata; class Mammalia; order Primates; family Indriidae; genus Propithecus; species Propithecus coquereli. The sequence continues at coordinate 20,337,018 of NW_012153062.1, read as the reverse complement.
AAGATCTCTGGGTGAGTGACATCTACCTTTCACAATATAAAGATCAGTGCTAGTTAGTATTAGCTATATAAACTGTGTAGAATGATAACTGATTTCATAAATGACGGCAATGCTCATTTTCATATAGACATTTAGAATGAAACATTGATGAGATTTGTGATATATGTTCTTATGCAATTACTATTTTTATTCAGCATAATAATTTGGAATGATGCCTAATGAAATAAATGGTTGACTAGAAGATTAATAATGTGTTGGTTTCCCAACAGAGGAGGAAGAAAACCTATTTTTAAGATTCTTACCAATAAGCTAAAGTGTTCCTTCAGTTTGTTCATTCATTCAACTAACATTTATTGAGTGTCTGTTATGTGCATTCTGCTTTATTTAATCAGTATCTAATTCAATGTTTGGTAAATAATAGGTGATTAACAAAGGTATATTGGATAATAGATTGGTGAATGAATGAGTGGTAGATGAATAATAAATACATGATCTCCGCTGTCTAGGAATTTATATCCCAGTGGGTTGGGTAGATGGTTTGGAGGACTTGAAAAAACTGTCTTTGAGAATGTCTTTTATGCCTTCTGCCTTAGTTCAAACTTTAGTATGTAATAAGGTGATCTATGAAGTAGAGCAAAATATGCAGATTCCAGAGAGATCTGATTGGCAGGGCTGGGGGAGAGCCATGGGATCTACATTAATAGCAAATATTCCAGGTAATTTTTATGCAAGTGCTCTATGTACCAGGCTTTGAGAAATAATGTTTTCATCCTATTATTAGACCCAGAAGTAAAGTATCAGAATTATTGTCAAATTACATTTATGTTTACTTTTCATTGCTGATACCACCACCAACACAAACAACAAAGCAAAGCAAAGAAAAACAAAACATGCTTAGATTGCCTCAGGGAAGGGAAGAACCAGTAAAAGCAATTTGACCAGCAGTGTGGGAGTCTTCCTGAGTATGCTTTCCAATCTCCTCAATTGGATTTCCCTGGAGGATGAGTGTGGCCAAGCAGCGTACTGAGTCATTTCTTTATCCTTTGCTGTATTTTCTCCGTCTTTTTTGGAGAGAGGTTATTGGTTATCATCAACTTTTACAAAACTGATGACTAGTTGGAAAGGACACTGAAGGCTTATCTTACTCGCTCCTGAGTTTCTGTTTTTGTTGCTGTGGTTAGCATTAGGGCAATTTGACCTTGGTGATTATAAATGTCAGAAAGCAATTCATAAAAGATGTGATGTTCTCATAAACAGCTTCTGCAAAAGGAAAGATACATACTTATACGAAACAGTAGGCTCAATCAGTTGCAGAACTGATGGCAAAAAAGGACTGTGACTTCCTGTCACTTGGTATCACTATACATAGTTTAAGCATAGCAATGTCTTTAAGTTTCCCCAGTGCAAAGGCTCGAGCACCTCACTCACTGGAAAGAAGATAAAAAAAAAAAAAAACAAACAGAAATCCAGGGGCCCCTTGTGCTTTTGAGTATCTTGAAGGAGAAACCAAGTCTTGCTCTTTTTCGTATTGATGTGTAGCTTTTGGCAGAGGGATTGTGTTGGCTGAGCAGAAACTGGTCTGGAGGAATCCTGGTCTACTGTGGAATCAGCCGTGAGTGCTAGAACATTCACTCAGCAAAAGCTAATCTTCTAGAGGATGGGCTTCCCACATCCCTAGTGTTATTTTGGGTGAAAACAAGAGAGTTTTAAAGGCTGGAGTGGGCCAGAGCTGCTGGGCAACCCTCTAGACAGCTCAGAAACATGGGAGTGGTTAAATCTCTCTAGTGGAAGATGCAAGGCTGTTCAGGATGGTGGTGGCAGTTGAGTCTTTCCAGCAAATACAAGCCAAGAAACACTGCTCCTAAAACCAGTCATAAAGTCTGGGCCCCCAGCACAACAGCAAAGGTTAGCTCCTTTGCTGCGGCTGCTACCATAATCCTTGGGTGGAGGTCAGTGAGAAAAGATATTCCCTCAGGATTATGTTTTGTTGTGGGATCCTGATACCTATCCAGGGTGTTGGAGCCCTCTCTGTCGGCTTTGTCACTTCAAATTCACAGTCACCTCCTCGGGGCCAAGCCAGTCCTGGGGTGCTGGGCTGGGACTGCTTTTAACATTTAATGGATGCAGAACCACTAACCTCTTTTCTCTTTATCAGTTTCCTAGGGGATGAGGTGAATTTTCTATTTTTAAAAAATTGTTTACTTTTATTTAATTCACAGAGCATAAGTGTTGCCATTTAAATCATTTTAAAATGTGCAATTCAGCAGCAGTTAGTATATTCACAATGTTCATACCTATTACGACTATCTAATTCCAGAACATTTTCCTCTTCCCAAAAGGGAACCCTGCACCCAACAAGTAACCACTCCAATTCCCCCCTTCCTCTAGTGCCTGGAAACCACTAACCTGATTTCTGTCTCTATGGATTTATCTATTCTGGATATTTCATATCAATGGATCAATAAAATATGTGGTCTTTTGTGTCTGGAATCTTTCATTTAGTATAGTTATTTCAAGGTTCTTCAATGTTGTAGCATGTATCAATATTTCATTCCGTTTTATGACTGAATGACTGAATAATATTCCATTGCACGACATACCACATTTTGTTTTTCCATTCATCAGTTGATGGACATTTGGGTTATTCCCACCTTTTGGTCATTATGAATAGTGCTGCTATGGACATTTGTGTGCCAGTTTTGTCTGAAAAACTATTTCTAAAGTAATTTTATGTTTAATTTCTTTGAGGAACCACAAACTGTTTTCCACAGTGGCTGCACCATTTTACATTCCTGGCAGCAATACATACAGGTTCTAATTTCTCCACATCCTTGCCCAAACTTGTTATTTTCCATTTTTAAATGATCATCATCCTAGTAGGTCTAAAGTAGTATTTCACTGAAATTTTTATTTGTATTTGCTTAGTGGCTAATGCTGTCAAGCATCTTTTTCATATTTTTTTTTGGCTATTTACATCTTTTTTGGGGAGAAATGTCTATTCAAGTCCTTTGCCCAATTTTTAATTTTCTTTTTTTTTTAACCTTTTTGTCATTGAGTTGTAAGAGTTCTCTATATATTCTGGATACTAGACCTTTATTGGCTATATAACTTACAAATATTTTGTCCCATTCTGTGATAAACAAAAGTTTTCAATTTTGATGAAATCTAATTTGTTAATTTTTTTCCTTCATTATATGTGCTTTTGGTGTCATATCTAAGAAACCATTACCAAATCCAAGGTACTGAAGATTTGCCCCTAAGTTTTCTCTTAAGAGTTTTATATTAATAGTTTTTTTAAACAGTGTATTACAGTTGTATTCTTTGTTGCGTGTGGCCATTAAAGTCTGTTCTTCCAGCTAGTGATTTCACAGAGATTTCCTTAAACACTGAAACTTAGCAGCTTCTTTCTTCGCTAAGCATTCCCCTGGTTGTTGTATATTTTTGATTATATTCAAACAAAGTTTGTATGAGTTTCAAACAAAGTGATTCCGACATTTTTTGACAGCTTATTCATTGCTTTTGAGGAAGGATAGAATATTGGAGTTCCTGCCATTTTTGGTGATAATACCTGTTCCTACTTTTAGTTCTTAATCAGGCTTTTTTTTTTTTTAAATCTTGTGTTATGCTGAATAATGGCATCCAAAGATATATGATTCTAATCTCTGGAGCCTGTAAATGTTACCTTATAAGGATAAAGAGTCTTTCCAGATGTGATTAATGATCTTCACGAGAAAAGATTATCCTGGATTATCCGGGAAGGCCTTAAATGCTATCACGTGTCCATGTAGGAGGACAGGAGAGGAAGATTTAAAAGACACACACAGAAGAGAAGTCAAGGTGAGCACAGAGGCAGAGACTGGAGTGGTGTGGACACAAAGCAAGAAATGCCAGAAGCCAGCACAAGCTAGAAGAGGCAAAAACCAAATTTTCCCTCAGAGCCTCTGGAGGGAGTGCTGCTCAGCCAGAACCTTGATTTTGGCTCAGTGAAACTGATTCCAGACCTCGGCCTCCGGAACTTTGACAAAATAAATTTCTGTTGTTTTAAGACACCAGATTTGTAGTAATTTGTTATGGTTGCCCTTGGAAACTAATGCCCCATCTCTCAGATTACTGAGCTATTTTATTTCATCTATGCCTGCTCTACAAAAGAAGCTACCTTTAGTGATTCCAAGGTGACTGACTATATCTGACCTATAAATAATTTTCTTCACACACAATACAGTTGTAACTGTCACTTCCCCTGCTAGTAAAGAGGAAAAGAAGCACAAAAGGCCACAAATTTAATCTTTGGATTGGCGTCTGTTCACTAGGGTACCCCATTATATACCCTGTGTATTTTGCACAATCTAGAAGGAAGATGTAAAAGTTTATTTGGTATTTAGTTTCAGTGTGCAGGAGCCTAGTACGAATCACAAATTTGAAAACCTCTGTATTTCATTAAGACAATATGTAAAAAGGTAATTATAATTCAATGTGATAAATCTTGTAATGGTATATTAGCAAAAGCCTGTGGCATCACAGAAAAGGGATTTGATTCTTTCGGAAATCTCAAGGATGTCCTATTTAAAAGGATGACAGGATTTGCCAGGCAGGGAATGCACGAATCTGGAACACTATGTGTAGAAGCACTGAGGTGTGAAAGGGTGTGATTTATTGAGGGATATAATGGGAAGCTTTGTTTGCCTGAAGGGTATGAGGTAGGGAACAGTGGGCGATAACGCTGTAAAAGCAGGTTGGTCCCAAACTGCGGAGAGTCTTGAATGCTAAAATAAAGAATCTGATGGTTAATCTGTAGGAAGCTGGGAGCCAACAGAAGTTTCAATGCAGAGAAGGAAAATGATGTTGGAGGTAGTGTGGGCAATGGGCAGGATCAGAGAGTTAGAGGTAAGAGAAGATAATAGCTTAAACTAAATCATTGGTAATGGGGATGAACTTGGAGATTAGATTGGAAAGACAGTGCAGATGTGAATTGACAGTGACTTATTGGATGTGAGATGGAGCCAGATTAGACAGGGTATCATTGAGGAAGAAGTTAATAATGCTCGATATGGACTGAAGTTTTTATCTTCCCCAAATCCATATGTTGAAGCTTTATCCTCCAATGTGATAATATTTGGAGATAGGCCCTTGGGAGGTAATTAGGGTTAGACGATGTCCTCGTAAGAAGAGACACCAGAGAGCTTGTTCTCTTTTTCTCCACCATGTGAAGACACAGCAAGAAGGTGGCCATCTGCAAGCCAGGAGGAGAGCCTTCACCAAAGTGTGGAAATGGCCAGACCTTGATGTTGGACTTTCCAGCTTTCAGAACTATGAGAAAATAAATTTCTGTTTGAGCCACCCAGTTTATGGTATTTTGTTATGACAGCCTATGCTGACTAGTATAATGCTGTTAGCTAGTATGTAATACTTAAATACCAAATGTCAGTGGCTTTTGACATACTTAGAAGATGAAGGTTGAATATGAATTCTTTTAGATCAACATAACTGGATATTAGGATCCAGAACCTGGAAATCAAAGTATTTGTCATTATTGACGCATTTAGTTCCAGAGAATGATAGTTGAATGTTTGCTGTCAGGACTCAATTATTCTTATTATCCACGAACTCACATAATTATGTACTTGGATTGTGAAACCAAGGGCAAAAATTTCCCCTCGAAAGTCAAAAAGTCATGTGTACTTTAAAAAAATAACCATGTCTTTTTAACAGGATGATTACTCTTAAAAAGTTTTGGAGACTATTTTTACAACACTGGCCAGGAAAGCAGAAATATATATTGTATTTACTGCAGTTGTTTAGGTTTTCTCTATTATACTTGCTATGTATAAATGATTGTGGAAAAAAATGTATGGAGGTTATCATATCAGAACTCAAATGGGAACACTGTTTCTTTCTTAATAGAATAAAATATATCAGTAATAAAATATGATTTTATATATTGTTCCTTTTACTACCCAATCTTTAGACCTCATAATTATTCTTAAACATTTTTTCTCTTTCAATATCTCTACAAAAATTTAGCAGTGGAGTGACTAGTCATTGCTTAGTTATATCTAAAATCATTGATATTATATTAGCTTTATAACCTAACCCTCATTAGGGAAATTAGAAGCATTGTCATAGTAAGAAAATTGGAATCAATTTAACAAATTTCCTAGGCAAAAATAAAAGACTGAAAGTATCTTAGTGATTTGTGAAATGTGGTCATTCAAAAAATGCTGGCTGCCTTTTTTATTCAGTTCTGGAAGTGCCTATATACATGATTGTATTCACATGGCTAGATTCTCACTGTCTTTTTTTGTTGTTGCTACTGTAACAAATTATTACAACTTTAGAGGCTTACGCAATATAAATTTATTATCTTACCATTTTAGAGGTCCCAAATCTGAAATGAGTCTTGCTGAGATAAAATCAAGGGGTGAGCAGGGTTGTACTTCTGAAGACTCCAGGGGAGATTCCATTTCCTGCCAATTCCAGCTTCTAGAAGCCACTGCATTCCGTGGTTCATGGCCCCATTCCTCTATCTTCAAACTAGCTGGTTGAGTCTTTCTCAATCCTTTTTCTCTTGTTCTGACTCTTCTGCTTTGCTCATCTTCATTTAAAGGCCTTTGCGATTACTTTGGGTCCACCTAGACAACCCAGGGTAGTCTTCCCATCTCAAGCTTAGCTGGTTAACAAACTTGTTTCATCAGCAACCTTAATTTTCTCAATGGAACATATTCACAAGTTCTGGGGAATAGGACATGGGCATCTTTGGGTGCCATTATTGTGCTTACCCCATCCACCAAAATAGTTTTTAATGTAAGTTTGGAATAGAAATCATGCAAATGTAAATATCACATGTGTATATGCTCAAATTCATATTCTGTTTAAGAATATCATTAGCCAGCCAATTTAAAAAATAGTCACCAAGTTCTGGTAAAAATAATGGAAGAAAAACCAGACAAAAAGAAAAGATTTTGAAATTAGTTTCAAAGAGATATTACCCATGTTACAAATGTTTGTGGTGGTTTACTTGTTTCCATCAGAGTATGAGCTTCTATGGGGGAGGGTCTGCCTTATTTCCTTTTCTCACATGTTGCATAATAAATGAATGGATGTATTTTAAGTGTTGATAATTGTTACAATGACATTAAAACGTGTCAACTTATGTCCAAGATTTAATTCACTTTTTGAGCCTTGTTATACAATCAACAGTATGCTAGGTGCTAGGGAAGAAAGTGTAATAGAGTGTAGGCAGAAAACAGAATTCTTAGGAATAATCCCAGACTTCAGATAGTTTATAATTTAATGGGAGATGCCGATGCATAAAGCTGTTTACAGCCATGCGTGAGGACTGGAAATGGGGTCTGTGCAGAATGTGAAGGGAGGGCAGAGGGAGCGCAACTGACTGACTCTGCCTGGGCTGCTCAGAGAAGGCTTCGCAGAAGGGCTGGGGACTGGGTCCTTGTGAGGAAGGGAGTTGGCCAGGCAGATAACTGGGTCAAGGATATTGCAGGCAGATGGAAAATCATAGTCAAAGGCAGGCAACTAGGAAAGAGCATGTTGCATGTAATATTTGAATAGAAGCAAAAGAATGTCTCAACAATGAAAATAGCATTGTTTACTCAAAATGTCAACAGATTAAGAAAGACGTGTTATTTAGACTGCTTGTCCTATGCACTATCATTTTTATGTAAAGTAGTAAAAGGAAAATATCCAAATAGTACACATACATCAAATAGATATGATAGAACGATGGTGGTGTAGAATGATCGCTTTATTCTGCCACTAACTGGCTATGTGATCTTGGGCAAATTATTGTCTTAGTAAAATAAAAGAGCTGGCATAGATGGAGTTTCAGGTTCTTTCTAGCCTAACATTCTGTGAAGCAAAACAAACAAGCAACTGACTCTACAATTTCTCTTTTTGACTGAAAAGTCTGGTAAAGTTAATCAAATCACTTAGACTGGTTCATGTGTGTGGAAGCAAACAGATATTGTGTTCATCATTCCCATATGGCTCATTGGTACCCATCATGAGGCATTTGCCTGGAAACTTCCCCTCAACATATTGCAGAGAATAGAGAATTGAAACAACATGTTGCAATGAAACATTTGTTTGGGTGGTTTTCATGTGCGTATGAAAAAATCTGACTTATAATGTCCTCTATTTATCTGCCTTACTTTCATCCTTCCTTAAATATCAGTATGCCCTCTCACAGGTGAAGGCTCTGCCAAACATATTTTATCCCACTTGGATTTTCTTTCTGATTTTTTTCCCCTAGGAGTCTGTGAGATGAGTAGAAAAGTGGTTCTTTGAAATTTGGCAGATACTCACATGTGCTGCATTTTCTTATAACTTAGTTCTTAGTTGTCCCATTTTCCTTATTAATTGTAGGCTTTTTGACAACTTTTTTGGCTTTTTGACTTTCATGCTTGTAAACTGAGTAGAAATTTTCCACTGAGATCATTGGACAAAGGCTGATAATCTGACCACTGCCTGTACTATTCAGCTATGAGAAACAATGGTGATACAGCACCTCTTGTATTTTTCTGGATAGAGCTGGAACCCATTCTACTAAGTGAAGTATCCCAAGAATGGAAAAATAAGCACCACATGTATTCAGCAGCAAATTGGTTTCACTGATCAGCACCTAAGTGCACACATAGGAATAACATTTATCGGGTGTCGGGCAGATGGGAGGGGGGTGGAGGGGATGGGTATATACAAACATTTTTATAATGAGTGCGATGTGCACCATCTGGGGGATGGACATGCTTGAAGCTCTGACTCAGGGGTGGGGGGCAAGGGCAATATACATAACCTAAACATTTGTACCCCCATAATATGCTGAAATAAAAAAAATAAAAAAAAATAGAAGGTTGTAACTCAAACAATCATAGTGATAGCTTCGAGAGTACTTTTAGAAGAGTATGGTCTATGATGAAGATATGTGCCAGTTTTCTTCTGTTGAAACACCTAAAATATAATTTAGTGAAAGAAAGTCCAGAAATTTATTCTATGTTAATGAACAGTAGCCTTCCACAGTTACCATTTACCATTGCAGATCTCATTAGTAATTGAACACGTCTTTACTGCTGCAAATGAACAGGAAGGTTCATTTTATGTTTTCCAACATATGTAGCTCCTGTAAATTGACTATTGTTGAAACTGACCTAGGCTAATTTAATTACACCCTGTTTTTAAGTTTCTTTGGTAATTAATAATAGCTGTTGAAAAATTTCAGGGAGTGAAATAATTATTAGCAGACACAAAATAGTTCATAGATTCTGTACTGATAAAAATCAGGTTTCTGATCTTTTTGGTGCTCTGACACCACCATGCAAGAATGGCTCTCTCAAGGTGTAAGGCTGGTGGCGGGCACCCCTCCCCTCCCTAAAGCTGCAACAAAGAACTCTTTACTTTTCGCGCCAAAACTTCGCGCCAGAAAAAAAAACCCATCCTCCAACTCTAAAACATACATAAGTCCGCTCAAAACTTCCGGCGGCGCGACTTCTCTGGCCCCTCTCTCGGGATCCGTGACCCTCGCCTGGGAGCGCTCAATAAAGCCACGTTGTTTGGCACCCCCCCATTCTGTCTTTCTTTCTCCTTGCCGCTAAAAAACTGTGCACTCTGCTCCTCTTTCTTTCTCTGGCGCCGATCATCCAAAAACCTTACGCAAGGAAGACACAATGACATTTTAGAGACAGGATGCTGCTTCTCTTACAGTTGATATCAGGAAACCAGGAATCTTTCAGTTACTGCACCCAGGACCATTTAGAGGTCAAGCAACAAATACCATCTTGAAGGACTTAGGCTTTATAAAAGGCTCATGAGTTTCTTTCTTTTTTTTTTTATTTCAGCATATTATGGGGATAGAGATGATTAGGTTACATATGATGCCCTTGCCCTCCCTCCCCCCCAAGTCCGAGGTTCAAGTGTGTCCATTTCCCGGGAGGTGCGCATCGCACTCACTGTTTGTGCATATGCCCCTCTCATGAGTTTCTTATACTTTGTTCAGGCAAGGGTGGAGAATGTCTCCAAAATATTTTAGCCAATCCACATACCTTGAATACTTTAAATTTACCACAGAAAAATGCATTTCTAATATTCACTTTGCTAACTAACAAGCCACTGATTTCATCAATAAAACCCTATTTTTGACATTAATTATACTAATTAATAAAATATCTGCTGATGGTCAGTGTTATGGGAACAGAAGCACTTGCAATAGCCACCTCTGGAGTGTGGCCTTACAGTATACAGCTAGCTGACCTGCGCAGCACAAATTCTTGATTACAGCATCTAATTACCTGGCTTGTAACTCGACCTAATAGATGCGATACCCCACTGTCTATGCTGAAGTTCTTTAAAGGAAATTATAGGCAACTACTCAATATTAGTGTGTGTATTAGTTTCCCATTGCTATTGTAACGAAATTAGTGAGTTAAGCAATACAAATTTGTTATCATGCAGTTCTGGAGGTCAGAAGTCCAAAGTGGCCTCACTGAGCTAAAAATCCAGGTATTGGCAGGGCTGTGTTCTTTCTGGAGGCTATAGAGGAAAATCTGTTTCCTTGCTTTTCCAGCTTCTGGAGGCTGCCCTCATTCCTTGGCTCACTGCCTCTTCCTCCACTTCTAAGCCTGCAATGGATGGTGGAGTCTTTCTCGTGCTGCATCACTTTGGTTCTCTGCATTCATTATCCAAGCTCCTTCTCTCACTTTCTTGTACTTCCTCTTTCCTCATAAGGACTCTTGTGATTGCATTTGGCCCACCCTGATAATCCAGAATAATCTCCTCATCTCAAAAAACTTAATCACACCTGTAAAGTTTCTTTCACAGGTTTTGATTAGGATATGGACATCTTTAGAAGGCCATTATACTGCCTACCACACCCTGCCAATTTTCCAAGTAATTTTCCTAAAGATAACTTTAATTTAACTTCAGTTATGAAGTCCTATAGTAAGAATAGAAAACATGGGTTTTGGACCTGATAGATCAGGGCGTAAACCCTGGCTCCTTAACTAACAAGCTGTAAGCCATGGGAAGGGAAAATAGAATAATAAATAAATACTTTGCAGAGTTGTCATGAGGATTAAATGAAATAATGGACAAAAAGGACTTAGCGCAGTGCCTGCCACATAGGAGACACTAAATAAAAGGTAACTAAAGGTAACTAAGAGAATTTTAAAGCTGTAAAGACTTTCAAAAATCATTGTGTCGGGCA
>NW_012153062.1:20323049-20324179 GCF_000956105.1 Propithecus coquereli | reverse complement strand
TTTACCAGATATATAGCTTGCAAATATTTTCTCTCATTCTGAAGGTTGTCTATTTGCTCTTTTAGTTATTTCTTTGGCTGTGCAGAAGCCTTTTAATTTAATTAAGTCCCATTTATTTATTTTTGTTGTTGCTATATTTGCCACTGGGATCTTTTTCATAAATTCTTTGCCTAGGCTCATATTTAGAAGAATTTTCCTCACATTTTCTCCTAGAATTCTTATGGTTTCATGCCTTAGATCTAAGTCCTTTATCCATCTTGAGTTAATTTTTGTGAGTGGTGAGAGATAGGCATCCTGTTTCATTTTTCTGCGTGTGGCTATCCAATTTTCCCAGCACCATTTATTGAATAGAGATTCTTTTCCCCACTGTATATTGTTGTCTACTTTGTTGAAGATCAGTTGGATGTATGTTGATGGTTTTATATCTCAGTTTTCTGTTCTGTTCCATGGATCTATGTCTTTATTTTTGTGCCAGTACCATACTGTTTATGTTACGGTAGCCTTGTAGTGTAGTTTGAAGTCTGGTAATGTGATGCCTCCCGATTTGTTCCTTTTGCTTAAGATTGCTTTGGCTATTCAGGCTATTTTCTGATTCCACATAAAGAATGGAATCATTTTTTCTAGATCTGTGAAATATAACATTGGAATTTTGATGGGGATTTCATGGAATCTGTAAATCACTTTGGTTAGTAATGACATTTTAACAACGTTGATTCTACTGATCCATGAGCATGATATGTTTTTCCACTTGTTTGTATCATCTGCGATTTCTTTCCTTAGTGTTTCATAGTTCTCTTTGTAGATATCTTTCACCTCCTTGGTAAGTATATTCCTAGGTATTTTATTTTCTTTGTAGCTATTGTGAATCATATTGAGTCTTTTATTTGACTCTCAGCTTGACTGTTGTTGGTCAATAGAAATGCTGCTAATTTGTGTACATCAATTTTGTAACCTAAGACTTTGCCAAATTTATCGATTCTGGGAGTCCCTTGGTGGAATCTTTGGGGTTTTCTATTATAGATGTAAGATCATATTATCTGCAAAAAGTGATATTTTGACCTCTTCTTTCTCAGTTTGAATGCCATTAATTTCTTTCTCTTGTCTCATTTCTCTGGCTATCACTGCCAGCA
>NW_012153062.1:20319825-20321549 GCF_000956105.1 Propithecus coquereli | reverse complement strand
ATTAGGATGTTGCTGTTTATCTCTTTGCTTAGATCTAGTAGGGTTTGCTTTATGAATCTGAGTGCTCCTGTGTTAGGTACATAAATATTTAGGATTATTATCTTCTTGTCGAATTGCTCCCTTTACCATTATATAATGACCATCTTTGTCTTTCTTTACTATTGTTGATTTAAAGTCAATTTTATCTGATATGAGAATGAATACACCTGCTTTTTTTTTTGGTTTCCATTTGCATGAAATATTTTTTCCATCCCTTTACCTTGAGTCCGAATAAGTCTTTGTGTATTAGATGTGTGTCCTGGAGACAGCAGACACTTGGCTTGTGTTTTTTTATCCATTCACCTAGCCTATGTCTCTTGAGTTGGGCACTCAGACCATTCATATTGATTGATTGAATTGATATATGGGATGCTGTTCTGTTCATCCTGTTGGGTAGAACCTTGTTGCTTTGTTTTACCTCTTGTACTGTTGTTTTATATGAGCTCTGTGCTTTAGCTTTTGAGTGGCTTTACTTTGGTGGGTGACTATTATGCTGATCCTTTATAATGCAGTTCTGAGTATTTCTTACAGGGCAGGTCTGATTTTGACAAATTCCTTCAGTGTATGCTTGTCTGGAAAAGTCTTTAATTTTCCTTCATATATAAAACTTAGTTTTTCAGGATACAAAATTCTAAGCTGGCAGTTGTTATGTTTAAGAAGACTGAAGATGTGGCCCCAACCCCTTCTGGCTTGTAAGATCCCAATTGAGAAGTCTGTAGTTAGCCTGATGGGTTTTCCTTTGTAAGTTACTTGATGTTTATGCGTTATGGCACTCAGGAGCTCTTCCTCTTCTTTTTGACAGACAATTGTTTGCTGTTTCTGGGGCCCATGATATCTATAGTCCATGGATGACCACTCAAAAGCTTGGATCCAGTCTGACCTCCCAGTTTACTCTGGAAGAAAAAGAGGCATAGAGAGGTTAAGTGACTTCCAAGATTGCATAGCTACTCAATGGAAGAACAGGTACCAGAATTCAGCACTCCTGATTTTCAGTCCAATACTCTTCTCCCTGTATCACATTGGAGGTTGGGTGGAGTGGAATGACCAGAAAGCTGTTAGAGGAATGAGGAATTTTGGAAAATTTAGTTAAGGTAAAATATCCTTAATTATGGCAAAAGTAATAGGGACCTTCCCCTGCTACATACTGTGGTCATGTATATTGCAAAAACAGTTCTCAGAAGTACATAATTTGGCACTTCATCAGCAGCACATAGAGGAATGTTGTTTGTGAAATGTACTAGATTAGAAACAGCTTCTCTTCAGCTCAACAATATTAGAAATTTTGTTTGAAGCCTGGGGTTCCCCACAAAGATTTAGGGTTTTGAATTTGGGTTCCAGAGACCTGAGGTCTGATGAAAATCTCAGCACATGTTGGTAGGACAAGGCAAATGCTTGCAAAGCAGAGTGTGGCTGACTTCTGCTGCCCTAGCAGGCTCGGTGAGACCAGATGTCTTTGTCGACTTCCCTTTCAACTCTGGAGTCAGAGCTCTCTCTCTACCAGGTGCTCTGAGGTGTTACAAAAGAGACAACATAAACTGCTTGCCAAATTATGCTATAAAAACATTTTTAGTTTAGCACAGCCCTAAAACACAAAACTTTTTTCCTTTCAGACTTAAAAAATCAACAGTCCAAAGAAATAGTCTGCCTATTGTCCAAAATTAGCATAGAACTAATAGGGTACTAGT
>NW_012153062.1:20314540-20315959 GCF_000956105.1 Propithecus coquereli | reverse complement strand
GAGGAAGAAGCAGACTTAATTTCCCTAGAGAGTGACGATGAGGGGGACTGTAAGACCCAAGGGGCGACAGCACCCACAGAAAACGGGGTCAAGGACAGTGGAGACTATAAGCCAAAGGATATACCAAAGATTTACCCTACACTTCCCACAGAAAACAAAGTCGGGGACAGTGAGGAATGTAAGCCAAAGAGGTACCCGGTGCTTAAACTGGCAAAAGACTCTAAAAAAGACCCTGATCCTTCAGAAGTAGATTGGGGTGAATTGGAGGATGAGACAGCACGGTATCACAAGTCTGACTGGCCGCCTCCCTATAGTACGCCCTCCGTGCCTACTGCTATGGCAGTAGCGGATCCTAAGGAAGACCTTAGAGAAAAAATAGCACAGCTTGAGGAACAGATTAAGCTTGAGGAGCTTCATCAATCTTTAATTGCCAGACTCCGGAAGCTCAGAACTGGTAATGAGAGGATCCCTGATACCAAAATCCCCCAGGAAGACATCCGCCCGCCACAGCGGCCAGGACAACACGTCCCAGTAGGGCGGCGAGTTGTTAGTGATAAGGAAGAGGGCTCCCCTCTAGCGGATGCTTTTCCGGTACCAGAAACCACTGACCCACAGGGCCAAGCCTGGAGGCACCATGCAGGATTTGATTTTACTGTAATCAAAGAGTTAAAGACGGCTGTCTCCCAATATGGAGCCACAGCCCCCTATACCCTTGCCATAATGGAATCTGTAGCGGAAAATTGGCTCACCCCTGTTGATTGGAACACGCTGGTTAGAGCTGTTCTTACTGGTGGTGACCACTTACTCTGGAAGTCAGAATATTTTGAAAACTGCAGAGAGACAGCTAAATGGAACCAACAAGCCAGCAATAGTTGGAATTTTGACATGCTTACGGGTTCAGGCACTTATGCCAACACCGATGCTCAGATGTGGTACGATCCTGGCCTCTTTGCCCAAATACAAGCGGCTGCTACTAAAGCCTGGAGAAAGCTCCCTGTAAAAGGGGATCCAGGTGCCTCCCTTACTAGGGTCATTACAGACCTGACCCAGTCCGGCCGTATACCTGCCGGCTGTCCAGGGACCCCTGGCAAACCTGTTTGTTGGCATACTACCCCCCCGATTCACGTTTCTGATGGAGGAGGGCCTCAGGACAGAGCCAGAGATCTGGTAGTCCAACAGAGATTGGATGAGATTCGCGAGGCCCTACACCCCAGATTACTTTATCACCCCATTGCCATCCCCAATCTAGGAGGGGTCCTGATCCTGACCTTTCCACTTGGAATATTCTTGTCGCTACACATGCTTTACTTAATACTACCAACCCGTACACTGCCAGTAGCTGTTGGTTGTGTCTACGTCTTGGTACACCCATGCCTGTGGCTATACCCCTAACCACCTATAATTATTCCAACAATAGCT
>NW_012153062.1:20309814-20312081 GCF_000956105.1 Propithecus coquereli | reverse complement strand
CCGAGAAGCCCATCTAAAATTTATTTAGAAGATTTCGGTAATTTTAATGTGATTCAAAATGTGGTCACCAATGCAAACTGAGCTTCTTTAGCTGTTGTATTAGTAAGATTATCATGTCCAGAATTAGGGAAGTATTAATAGAAGTCATCCTTTATTTAATATTGGTCAAATTGCACATGGTGTACTGTGGAGCCAAGCATTAAACACACAAAAAGAGAAATTGGTGCATAGTAAGAGAGAAAATGACCAGGAAAGGGGAACTAGAAACCGTTGCTGGAGACACATGAAAAGAGAAGATTCAGGAAACATGAGAGTGTCTTCAAACATTTGAAGAGCCATCAAATGTTGATTGTAGAATTAGGCCAATAGAAGGAATTTTTTAGATGATAGGTTTCAGCTCAACACAAAGAATTCTACAGAGTTCCTCTGAATTGGAGAAGAAAGTACTTACAGGCTATTACTTGGCCAAGAATGATACAGATAGATGAATAGTTTGCCTAGCTGACTTTTTCAAATGTGGGATTCCAACTTAATGGACTTTTCAGTATTTCCAACACAAGACAGCATTGAAAAGCTTTCTTTAATCCTGCTGGCTTCATCTAATAAGAAGGCAGTCTGCATGTATAGCACAAGTGACTCGTCACCTTGGGTGAGAGACTCTAAGGAAACTATTCGAAGCCTGTCCCTGGAACCAGCCCAGGCTGCCCAGACCTCTGGCTCACAAGATAAACTTTAGCCTTTTGCTGCTGATTCTGTAACCACATGCATCTGAAGAGATGACTAATAGAGGCCAAGTCTTGCAAGTATGGTAAGTATAAGAAGTATGGCATGTGTGAAAAAATAGCTCAAGGTAACAAGTTTATATTCTGAAATACTTGCATTTACTGCAGTCTGAAAGACTCTTCATTTCTGTTTATAAATTTTGTACCACAGCTTTAGCATTCAATCTATTTAATCTTTTCAGTAACCTTAGTTTCTTGAACAAAAAAACCATCTGCTTTGCTGCCTTCAGTTTTAAAAATCCGTAATGACTGAGAAAGGTCATGGCTCATTCATATTGGTCTCCTAAGATCACTTACTTGGGGAAGGCTGGCTAGAGCATGACACATCTCTCTTGGCTATTCCCCGTACACAGGACATCACCATGTAGAAGGTTGTAAGAGGGGACCAAGGATGACAGCACCACTGTGTATGGGAGGGATAATCAAAAGCAAACAGTGCATTCTCTTACTGTTTTTGTGCAGGGAGAAATGGATAGTCATTACAATTTGAGAGTTAATGATAATTTGTCAGGATGGGAGGACATAATGTAGATGATACAAGATTTAAATGCCTGGCACACAATAAATATTCAGAAGATGACTATTATTGGAATTGTGATTGTTCACTAACTAACCAGATGGTTTGGGGTCACAGCCCCTTAGGATAACTTAGCTGCTTGGGGAGAAAAAAAACACCCTTATTTAGAGAGCACAAAAGTGGCTGAATTAGAGCTCTAGCCTGACCGATTTTATAAGAAATGGGATGCAATTCTTCTATCAGAGTTCCCTAGTCCCCACCAGCCCTGCCATTCCAACTCTTCCAGTCTCTGCCCTGTAGGAGCTCATAGTCCAGTGGTGCTAGCAGACAAGTAACTGTCCACACTTATAACATGATGAGTTGGTGATCCCTCTAAGCTCAATTACTTAACAAACCCTTCCTTGCTGTTTGCACTTTTCATGCTGTGACATTCACATTGACAATATAAACACAGAAAGAGGTAGGGTTACAGGCTGAATTCTGTTCCCCTAAAAGATGTGTTGAAGCCCTAATCCTAATCCTTGGTACCTGTATTGAGACCTTGTTTGGAAATAGGGTCTTTGCAGACACAATCAAGTTAAGATGAGGTCACACTGGATTAAGGTGGGCCCTAATCCAATATGATTGGTATCCTTATTAAGAAGAAGAAAATTTGGACACAGACACAGAGATGACAGTCATGTGAAGTAGGAGGCAGAGATTGAAGTTATGCTTCCACAAAACAAGGAATGCCTGGAGCTATTAGAAGCTGGAAGAGGCAAGGAAGGATCACCCTGTAGAACCTAAGAAGAAATCACACTTTGATTTGCGATTTCATACTTTGATTTGAGATTTCTAGTCTCCAGAACAGTGAGAGGATACATTTCTATTGTGTTAAGCCACCCCATTTGTGATACTTTGTTACAGGTAAGTAGGGAATACAAAAAATCCAGAGAAGGTGGGGGTAGAAATGGAATTTTATAACTAAT
>NW_012153062.1:20297534-20298849 GCF_000956105.1 Propithecus coquereli | reverse complement strand
CACTTAGCTTAAAACACAAATACATTATACAGCTATACAAAAATATTTTCTTTCTTTATATCCTTATTCTATAAGCTTTAAATTTTTTTAAAGAAACTTTTTTGGGAGGAGTCAAGATGGTGGATGAGAAAAGCCACCAGTCAGAGTGTCTCTGCAAAAAAGACAGATGTTAGAAGAAAGTGAAAAAATAAACTAGCAGAAAAACATAGATCGGGTGAGGGTCGGAAGGAAGGGTGCCAAAAACTACAG
Organism: Propithecus coquereli; assembly: GCF_000956105.1. Lineage (NCBI taxonomy): Eukaryota > Metazoa > Chordata > Mammalia > Primates > Indriidae > Propithecus > Propithecus coquereli. Next base: position 20,298,600 of record NW_012153062.1, on the reverse strand, counting down.
GAGACTCCACGGGAAGACATTGCTGAGGAGAACTGGAAGGAGAAAGGTCCCCGAGAAGCTTGGAGACCAGTGACAAGGGTAGGTGGAGCAGATAACTTTCCCCTCCCTTGCATCTTGGACTGTTGGTGAGCTCCTGAGCGGTTGGAGAGACCTGCCATCACCAGCCCAGAGACAGCTGCCGCCAGTGAGCGGTGGCCTCCTGCGGACAGGGCACGAGGCTCCCAGCTCCCTCAGGGCATCTCCCCACGTGCAGACCAGAGCCTATTGCCAGATGCCATATTGCTCCATTCTCTCCTTCCCCTTCCCTACCCGTGGGTGCCCAGGGAGACAATTTAGCCATCACACGGAGGCATCTCCAAGGAATGGGACCTTTCCTTTTGGGGCCCTACAGCAGACTGAGGGGTACTCAGACTGCGAGCTCTGTACCCACCAGCCCTCCCAGGTGCAGCTTCCCTGGTGACTCCAGGAGAGCGGGGCAAATCCTGAGGTGGAGTGAAATCGATCCAGCTTGGGCACCCTGTAGGTGATTTGAGACCAGCACCCCTCCCCCTGGAAAGGTCAGGGATTGATCTCCAGGGCCCAGGGGACAGGCCTGCAGACAAGACCCCATACACACAGGTCACGATCACACTGCCCCGGGGCACAGAAGGGATATCTGTGAAAGAGCCTACTGAGGAGTGTGTGTCTTCAGGGGCAGATCAGTGTGCCAGAGCGGCAACCCTCCTCCCAAAAGAGGGCTGTGCACCCAGCTCAGGCTGCGATCCTGGGCAGTAACCTCCTGGCCCACGTCACAGGCAGGGGAGATGAATTGGCCTGAGGTCCTGGCTGCTGGCAGAGGCCTGGGAGAGGTTACGGACAGGGGGAGGGTGGTGGGGAGCAAGACCTGCTCCAGAGTGTGGGTGTCAGATAGCCCCAGCACCCAAGCCCAGACTTTTCAGCAGAGGGGAGTCATTTCAGTCCCTCCCAGCAGCTTTGCACAGAAGCAAAGAACAGACCTTTGACTCCTGCTAACAGCATTTGTGGAGCCTGAAGGCAGGCTTACCCAACCCGGCCCTGCCCAGACTCA
>NW_012153062.1:20296872-20297484 GCF_000956105.1 Propithecus coquereli | reverse complement strand
GTTTCTGAAGTTCCTCTTTGTATTCATTTCTAGGTTTATCTACTGTGGTCTGAGAAGATACTTGATATGATTTTAAGTTTTAAAAATTTGGTAAAACTTGTTTTGTGGCTTATCATGTGGTTTATCTTGGAGAATATTCCATGTGCTGATGAAAAAAATGTATATTCTATAGTTGTTGGGTGGAATGTTTTGTAAATTGTCTGTTAAGTCCATTTGGTCTATAGTCCAATTTAAGGTCAGTGTTTCTTTGTTGATTCTCTGTCTTGATGATATGTCTAGTGCTGAGTGGGTGGTTGAAGTTCCCCACTGTTATTGTGCTGTTGTCTATCTACTTCTTTAGGTCTAGTAACATTTGTTTTGTGAATCTGGGTGCTTCAATGTTGGGTGCACACATATTTAGGATCATTATATTCTTTTGCTGATTGATACCTTTATCTCTTTTTTTTTATTTCAGCATATTATCGGGGTACAGATGTTTAGGTTATGTATGTTGCCCTTGCCCCCCCCCAAGTACGAGTTTGAAATATGTCCATCCTTCGGGTGGTGCGCATTGCACTCTTTGTGTATGCATATACCCATCCCCTCCTCCCTCCTCCCCACCCCCTGCCCAAC
>NW_012153062.1:20296448-20296822 GCF_000956105.1 Propithecus coquereli | reverse complement strand
TTTGCACAGAAGCAAAGAACAGACCTTTGACTCCTGCTAACAGCATTTGTGGAGCCTGAAGGCAGGCTTACCCAACCCGGCCCTGCCCAGACTCATTCCCGGACCTGCCCCAACTGAGGTGGAGAATAAGGACACACCTAGAAGTCCCAGGGCCCCACCCACCACCCAAGGCACAAGAGCGCCTCTCCAGAGGAACAAGAGCTAGCTACAGGAACCAAAAGAAGCACTGCAGCTTGCTCCTCCCAGCAAGTGCCACCTACTGACACGGAGGTCATTCTGCACACCATTTTACTGCATCTACTGATTAATCATAAATGGTGTGGTCGAATCTGACCCACAAACACCACCTACTGGCTCAGAGACTAAACAAGGCA
>NW_012153062.1:20281396-20284058 GCF_000956105.1 Propithecus coquereli | reverse complement strand
GGACTTCGTGGGGAGGGGGGGCAAGGGCACCATATGTAACCTAAACATCTGTACCCCCATAATATGCTGAAATAAAAAAAAAAAAGAAACATTTTTGTTAAAATGTAAGACACAAACACATATAGTACCTAGGCCTACACAGGGTCAGGATCATCAAGACATTGATTTCCTAGTTGATAGTAAATTTTCAGCTACGTTATAATCCTATTGTTGTACAGTCTGTCATTGATGGAAACATCATTAGGCAGCACATTGCTGTACATTATGTCTTTATTTTTTTCCTTGATGGAAATTATCTCTGAAAATTCAGACTTCTATTTTAAAAGGAAGGGGAATCACCTTTTCATAAATAAAATTTTCTTCAATTGAAAAATATTCTGAAGTTTTAGTGTTCCCATACTTGGGTCAATAAACATTATTACCTATGAAAGGTAAAGTCTAACAAGAAGCCAAGAACCCATTAAATGCAGAATCCCTTGTCTAACCTTCTTCTATCATGTCTAATTCATCCTCTGGCTTTGAGTGGAATAAAGTGGTCCAATTTTTAAAACTTAAATATTACCTAGAATAAACATTGTGTTCTGTTCAAAATCACAAAATTGAATTTTAGATTCATGTTTGTATTTAGATAGAATCAGTAAAAAAAGTTCTGGAATAAAATTTCTCCTCTGAGATTCCACTGCTCATCTGGGGGCAACTTAAACCTATGTTTAAATATGCATGGTATTCATTTTACTAAATAGTTTACTTACAAACTCTTACGGAGCACTTGCGATATGCTATGCATTGTTAGCAACTGGGCATACAAAGACCATGAGGCCTGGCTCTTTCTAGACAGGGGCAGATCAGTACCAGGACAGACAAATGCATGTTCAGGGCAGTATGGGAAATGCCATGACAGAGGAAACTTGTGGTGACATGTGATTGGGGCAAAAAGGCAGTGTTTCTATAGGCAGAAGCTAAGCAAACTGTTGAATGAATTTACTAGATTCACTTGATTCTTGTCATCTTGCATTGATTTTCAAATTGATAACTAATAAAGAAAGCTAAGCGGGCTATGCACAAATATCTAGGAAGTTGCTCATATGAATTTCTTTGACTAGATATTTACCACAATAGGTCAGTTTAAACAAACTCCGAATGAAGACCTCTGTCGGTAAGACTTTTGTGAAGGCTTCAGTTACAAATGGCAAACAGGCATCTTGGGAACAAATTGACAAGCACATGTGAGCATCTCTTCAGTTGCTTAGGTTAGTCATCATTTCTAATGTTTTGAGGTCTCAAAGAACTTTGTGAGTCAACAAACCACATATAACCAAGAACAGAAGGTTCTGGCTGAAGGCTATTTTGTTTTTTCTTTCACAATATTAAAACAAAAGATTGAAGGACAGGACCCTAATGATGAGAGAGAGAGAGAGAGAGAGAGAGAGAGAGAGAGAGAGAGTGAGAGAGATAGAATTTCTTCACTTCATCTAGAGACTAAAATGCCCTTCCTCCTTCAACCTTTACCTACTTTCAGAAATGCTTTCCTAATATGAAATGTGCTTATTTTGCTCAAGGGCTCTCCCAGTTATTTATTGCTGTGTAATAAACCACACCAAAACTTAGTGGCTTAAAATAACACTATTCATTTTGCTTACAAATCTGCAATTTGGACTGGGCTTGGTGGGGATGACTATTTTCTTTTCCACATGATTTCAGCTGGGCCACTGTGGTGTTGGTGGAGCCACTTCCAAGGTGGCTTTTTCAGCGGCTAACAAGTTGGTGCTGACTGTTGCCTGGTAGCTCATCTGGGAAACAAGGTTGGAGGCCTTGGACCTTTCCATTGGGTTGCTTGGGTTTTCTCAAAACATGATAGTTGGGTTTCAAGAGCAAGTATTCCAAGAGATAGGAAATAGAACTGCCAGTCTATTAAGGCCTGGGTCCAGAAACTGTCGCAGTGTTACTTTCATAATATATTGGTCAAAATAGACACAGAGCACACCCACATTCAAGAGAAGGGTACATAGGCCCCACCTCTCTATGGGAGGAGGATCGAAGAATTTGTGGACATCTTTAATCAACCACAAAGGCCAAAGCTCAAGACTATGTCTGTCGTTGTTAAGCACAATGAGAGTTGTGAAGCCAAACAAACATAGTGGAGAAATACGTGAGCTAGAGGGATAAATCCAGATACAGTAGCCTACTGCTTCCATGAATGCTTTTTGGTGCAGTTTCATTAGGATTGCCCTTCCCAAGGAATGCTAATGCTTTTGCTGTCACAGGGTCATAGGGATGGAGGTAAGGGATGGGAAAGCTTCCTCTCAGGTCAATTTCAGTGCACGTATTATTTTAGAAGTTGTTATCTCTTCCCTTTGTCTTTCTTTCCAGGCTTCCTTCTTAGGCTAACTCTAGAATCCTCTTTTGTCCCCTCCTATTTAGGCTCTATGCTCATTTTCTAAACTGACGATTGTATTTTCTCTATTCATTTAGTCGATAAAATCAACTCTCTTTTCTCCCTTTCTTTTATCTCCTCATACTTACTTCTCTGTAATTTAAATAAGTTACATGTGTGATGAACATTTTTGGCTACCTAATTTGATCCTCAAAGAACATATTGAGAAGACACATAATTGATTTCATATGCCTTGTCATAAGGGGAAAAAAAACAACTGGAAATACC
>NW_012153062.1:20260327-20262481 GCF_000956105.1 Propithecus coquereli | reverse complement strand
TAATAAAAATTAACCTTCTTAAAGGATAACTTTGAACCTGTCAGTCCTCTGCTCAAAACCCTTAAAAAGTACAGCACTTCCTATCCAATAATGCCCCAATTCTGTCATCCAATAATCTCCCTATGCTGTTAATTTTTCTTTCATTGCTCTTCACACAGCCTATGCCCCAGCCAGACGGGACTACCTGCCATTTTCCTACATGTTCTGCACTCTCTTGTCTTAGGTGTTTTCGCTTACCCTGCTCCCTTTGCAAGGAACTTGCCCAGGCCCCCCATTACTGCCTGTGCAGACCTTACCCTTTCTTCAAAGACCGAATGCACTGCCTCCAAGTCTTTTCAGCTGGAAATGCTTTGTGTCCTCTGAACTCTCCCTTCTCTGAACTCCTCTTTTTCTTTCATGCTACAAAGTATTTTGTTCTTGATTTATAAACTATGTGCTATTCCTTCAAGAAAAAAAAAAAAAACCTGTGTGAAAATGAGAGTGGCAAGATGGTGCAGAGCAGTGCTTCTTCAACTTTTAATACGCATATGAATCGGCTGGAATCTTGTTAAAACCAGGTTCTGATTCAGTAGGTCTGGACTGGGGCTGAGATTCTGCATTTCTGACAGATTTCCAGGTTGATGCTGCTGCTGCACCACCATGGGCCACACTGTGACTAGCAACGGAGTATAGGATTTGGAATAGTGCCTATGAACAAAAAGAATAGTCATTGCCTACGGTTGCTACAGGCTAGCTGTGCATAGCTAGCAGATTCCGTTTTGCCAAGCAAATCTTTTAGGATTTCAATATTTCAGTTTTGGGTTGCATTTTTGGACCTGTCACTTCCTAGCTGTGTGGTCTTATACGGGTCAGTTAATTTCACCAAGTCTTAGCTTCATCTTTTGCAAAATGAGGGTAATAACATGCCTGTCAATCTGTGTGGCCTCTGGCTTGGCCCAGCTGCCACTTGTAAATCGCTATCTGTTAGCTCAGTCCCCTTAAAGGTAGTAGCCTTAGAAGAAATCCTAGATCTTGGTTTCAAATTCCCTTTCAGTTATTAAGAGTGGCTTGATAATGTCCTCTATGACTAGTGTCTGGGTTGGGGGAACCTTGGTACAAGGGGCACTTAGGTCAGCTTTGGACTCCAGCCTTCCTACCTGACCTTTATCATGGGTGGTCAAGTTTCAAATGGTCTTCTGCCCTGATACGTGGTTTTCTCTTAGTAACTTGCTGGGGCTATAGCCTGCCTTCTAATTTCTGTTATGTAGTTGTGGCCAATCCCTTACCTCTCGGACTAGTTCTGCTTCCTGTTCTTCTTTGTATCAGCTGAAATAAATCTCCCTGCTCTGATGCTGAGGCCTTAATTCCCTACCCTTCTCCATCTCTCTGCCCTTCTTCAGCTAGAGTTCTATAGTGTGGTTAGGGCCCAGTAGGATTTGAGAGTATCAATTTATTATTTTAGTATTTGAGTGCTTACTATGAGCCAACATTATATTATCTTCAGCCTCCATTAGTTTTTGTCCGTTCCCTTGTTTAATTCCCTATTTCCTGCTGAGAACTTCTAGATGAGGTTCATATTGGTTACAGCATTATTTATGTTACAAAGTTTTAATGATGGTGGGGTTTAAGGGATTGATGATTGTGAAAGCTGAGTGCTAAAATGTCATTGTTTTGTATTATAATTTAGATAAATACACAAAAAAATGCATATTAAATAAATAAATCTATTTCTTGACTTTAGATAAGCCTAAAAGGATCTCTCTCAGAGGTGAGGAAGACTCAAAGGAAAAAAATATTTAATGACAAATTTTTGATCCAGGAGCATCAGTACAGCTGAGGTTGGCTTTGTTGCACAGGTGAAGCATGACTTGATGAACATCTACGTGTATTTTCACCCAAGTGTGTCTTTCCAGGTAAGTTGTTGCAATACCTGAACTAGCCACCAATAGAGAGTCTTTTCCAGGAGAAAGTCATTGTGGTGGTCCCTAGCTAAAGAGAATGGTCTTACAAGGTTTATTATGAGTTAATTCCTTTGAGGGGATGTGTTCATCAGATAAGTTGTTCTCTCATTTTGAGAAGAAGAAAGCAGCACTCCAAAGGGAAGAAAGAAATAAGGCAAAGAGATTTTGAGGTAGGAGAGAGAAGAAAAGGTCTTAGAGAATTGGCCTCAGCATT
>NW_012153062.1:20255165-20260277 GCF_000956105.1 Propithecus coquereli | reverse complement strand
AATATGTTAAACATACTTTCAGTTGTTTATTTGCATCTTGGAGTTCTTTGTCAGTTTTAAATTTGTGAAGATGTTAAGGAGCACTGGTTAATTGCATCAAAGTCCTTGCCCACAGGGCAGTCTTAAATTAGTCTAAACATAAAATTGGACTAATTTATCTCAAATTAGTCTAGATATAAAAAAACTTTAAAACATTGAATAATTATCTTAAAGCTTTTCATTGACAATATATTTATTTTTGGATACTTATTTTCATTTTAATTTACCAAAAAGATTTTATGATTTATTTCCAAGGAAGAAAAAAGTAGTTTCCTTCTGTCTCCATTTTTCTCATTTTTTCCCTAAATAACAAATTACACAAAAGCAAAAAGATAACAAGATAACAAGGTTGTTTCACATCATTATTTGCTGAAGGTCAGGTTCTAGAAGTACATGTTCCTATCTTCTTACTACTTACGTTCAAAATGAAACCCTTAGATTAGAATCACATCATAGAATTAAGATCCCTATTAGTTAAAAACACACTTATTATTTTTCTCTGGATAGCTTATACTCTGGCAGCACATGAGGTTACAGTTGATTGGCTGAACAGGAGAACAAGTATCCCTGGCTAAATCTATTCCACAGGTCAAAAATTGGCTCTGGGCTCGAGTGCTAATTAGACTTTTAGCACTGATCACTTGCTATATAACTCACTGTAGTAGGCAAAGTTCAGCATTCCCTCTACCTAAATAAAACTATTATGTGAGAATATAGAGAAAAATTTATATCTTAAACCATATGTCTTTTTAAATACCATAAACAGATTTTTGCAAATCTATACAGAAGTTGTGATTGTGGTGAGAGGATCATTGACTCATTCACTTAGCAAATATTTATCAAATATCTATTTAAGTTAGTTTTGGGGTCTCTGATGAGGATCAATAGATAGTACCCCTTTTCTTGACCAGGTTCTGAACAAATGTGTTCAACAAATCATCAAGTATTTTATTGACTGCCTATTATGTGCCAGGCACTGTTTTAGAAGCTGAGATACAATCATTGAACAAAACAGACACAAATTCTTGATTATGTGGCATTTACATTCTACTAAGAGTAAACAGAATACAAAGGGTGATCTTTATCAATGACAAAGGTTAGTTGGAAGAAGTAGATTAGTGTGAGACTTAGATCATCTTTAAAATGAATCTCTGAATTAGTCAGACTTTCCCACCTATTCCTTGGTAATGCTGGACTAAGATAGACCTCTTCAAGTAGGAGCAGACCTGTGCCAATGACCAGCTTCCAAGAGGAAAAAAGTGGAGAAAATGCCCAAGTATTACCAAACCTGTCAGTCTGATGAGCTATTCCATAGCCCCTGGGGTGAAGTGAGTGAAGGGGAGAAGAGAAATAGGAAAGTCTTACAGAGTGTTAGAGGTATAGGGCAACCATGTTCCCTTCTAAATATAATTGTGGGGGTTTTGTCCTTAATTGCTCTTGATGGACTGTGGAATTCCAAGGCCAGGTAAGAAGCAAGGGGAAGCAATATTCCACACAACATTTGTTTTTTTTTGGATCAGATCAAATCTACAATGCTTACTAAGTAGCCATGATAGGTATCGTGGGAATACACTGTGGTACACATCAACAGAGGGAATACAAACAACACGAAGACACGCCGTAGCCCTCAAGGAGCTTTCCTTTAGCAGGGAGCACAGACACTGTTTGCCAGTGACAAAGCTATGGTAGAGACTGGAAAAGTATCGCTGGGAAGTATTTCAACAACAGGAATGTATTCCTATAGGGCTTCCCATAGAAATACATTTGAGCTAGACCCTGAGGTTTCAGATCAAATGTTATCTTTTCCATAGAGCCTCCTTTTATACCCGCAGCAGGAATCAATCTCTTCTTCCTCTAAATTCCCATGGCAATTTATTTAATATTTCTTATTGTGCTCATTATTCTTATACCTCATCTACTAGGGTCATTGTAATGAATCTATTGTTTTTCCTTTATATCACAAGCTATTAAAGACAGGAAACATGTCTCACATGCAGCAGGTATTTGAGAAATGTTTCTTAAATGAATAAATAGTGAACCTATAATGGAAATGGTCTGTTGAAGTGGCTTCTAATATTTCTCTCCCATACATTTTTTTCTAATGGAATTGAGGTGGTGACATCTCCGTGTTTCACCCTGTGTATGATCACAACCACACAAGAAGAGGGTACCCCAATCAGTTATCTGCCTTGTCCTTGCATTTGAATGGACATTTAAGTATCCCAAGTGTTCGTTTATTTTCTGAGTATTTGTCATTTGTGGTTCTTCCTAATAGGATGGGGAGAAATTTCTACCAGAGTAATTATTTAGATATTGATCCACAGGGAGACAAACAAGAGCTGTCTGCTTTTGCAGCTACCTTCTACAAAAATTTTGGGAATATGGAACTCCATTACACTTTTTCAACTCTTTATAATTTTATTTGTAGCTCTTTCTGAGATTTTATGGGCTATGCATGACTTGAATAGCACAAATATAATGAGAAACAGATTACAATAGTGCAACTAAGTTTTTTAGAGAAAAATTATCTATAGCTGTCCCTTCCAAATTCTAAAGTCTATCACCATTAAAATAACTGTGAAAGATTTGCTGTAGTATTTATTTAGTGGTCTCAAATAGCAGATGAACAATATATGAATGACACTCCAGAATCCCAAAGGATTTTAAGTTTTCAAGAGCTTAAATGTGTGGACTGAAGTCTTGGCAAGACCGATAACCAGTACGGGCAAATGCAGAAATGCTGAAAACCCTGTTTTCACGCTAACTCTGACTGAGCTGGCCCTCTTTGTAAGTGCAGCTCTGGTCTGAGCTGGCAAAACCTCTCCCGGTTTCACTTTACATGAAGTTCAATGTTTCAAGTGTGCGGTTTGGCTCCTGCTGAACTGCATTTAAAGTTTTGGATGAAACTCTTTAGGTTTGAGGCTATGTCAATAAAATCTGATGAAAAGGCGTATTGATGGGATTTCACTTATTACTTCTCAAGTTCCCCAGCCCTGTGGTATCTTTAAGTCTTGCTATGCTGGGTGTAGTTTTCTATTCTTGTTTTTACTCAGCACCGTAGAGTTCTTGTTAAAGAGGTTTAAAAATTTATTACATATATGCAGCCTCTTAAAAAGATGCCTAAGTAAGGTACTTAGGAAGGACTTTATGTCGTGATGGCATGGAACTCAAGTACTATTTTCCAAAGCAAAGTGAACATTTTCCAAGATAACTTAGAATCCTGGATGATTCTGTGGGACACTTAGGAAAACTTATTAGGGTGGATATTATTAACTAGACAGTAAAATTTAGTGGATCTGTGGTTTGGCTAAGTTAAACTGCCCCAAATAATAAACAAAAACAAATGTGCATCAGAATTCTCAGGCTTCCAAGTGATCCCCAAACTTCTTGCATTCATGACATTACTTAAGGGGAATCATGTGCCCCAATTTGGTGTGTCCCAGAGCAGTGGTTCTCCATCAGGAAGTGATTTTGTGTGCCCGACCCCTCAGGGAACTTTGCAATGTCTAGAGACAGTTTTGGTTGTCAAAACTGGCAGGGGTGGGGTTGGGGGTGGAGTGACTGGCTGCAAGTGGCATCTAGTGGATAGAGGCCTGGGAGCTGCTAAACATCCTACAGTGCACAGGACATTTCTTCTCCTAAACAAAGAGTTCCCTGGCCCAAAATGTCAATACTGCCCTGTTGAGAAACTCTGATTAAGAGATAGCTAAGAAGAAATCATGATTGTTGCTGTTAATGAGTTTTTACATTTATGGGGGAGGGAGGAGAGAGAGAGAACACAACTATTGCAGCGATCATTTAAATGGGACAACTTTCAATCTAAATATACATTTCTATGTTTTTTCTGTGTTAAATACCACTTCAAAGAAATCTGTGAAAGGTGAGAATTCTACCAAGGTGACAGTCACCAAGGTGAGAATGGATTTTTTCAGGTCTTGGGTACATATGACTTGTTGACTAGAGAGGTACTCTTCTGGCAGTAGTAAGAATGTATTCAGCAATATTAGATGCAAAATTTGGGGCATTTACAATGGGTCAGACACTGCAAGGGCTCTATTGCGTTTTAAATACTTATGCTGTAATGATAGACATACTGTGCATCTCCACCCATATGTGGCACTGTGGCATGAATCAGCAGGTGCTAAAGGAGGTGAGCAATTGCATGAGCTCCTTCCTGTCAGCTGCCTCAGCTTGTCTCTGAAATCTTCCCCTCATCTTATTCTCACTGATGCCCCCAGGTTTTGTCTCTTATTGCCTTTCATCTACCAATAGAGTATGTAGTTTCCTTTTTTGGTCTTCCACCCTTATATCTGCAACTTAATAAAAATTAACCTTCTTAAAGGATAACTTTGAACCTGTCAGTCCTCTGCTCAAAACCCTTAAAAAGTACAGCACTTCCTATCCAATAATGCCCCAATTCTGTCATCCAATAATCTCCCTATGCTGTTAATTTTTCTTTCATTGCTCTTCACACAGCCTATGCCCCAGCCAGACGGGACTACCTGCCATTTTCCTACATGTTCTGCACTCTCTTGTCTTAGGTGTTTTCGCTTACCCTGCTCCCTTTGCAAGGAACTTGCCCAGGCCCCCCATTACTGCCTGTGCAGACCTTACCCTTTCTTCAAAGACCGAATGCACTGCCTCCAAGTCTTTTCAGCTGGAAATGCTTTGTGTCCTCTGAACTCTCCCTTCTCTGAACTCCTCTTTTTCTTTCATGCTACAAAGTATTTTGTTCTTGATTTATAAACTATGTGCTATTCCTTCAAGAAAAAAAAAAAAAACCTGTGTGAAAATGAGAGTGGCAAGATGGTGCAGAGCAGTGCTTCTTCAACTTTTAATACGCATATGAATCGGCTGGAATCTTGTTAAAACCAGGTTCTGATTCAGTAGGTCTGGACTGGGGCTGAGATTCTGCATTTCTGACAGATTTCCAGGTTGATGCTGCTGCTGCACCACCATGGGCCACACTGTGACTAGCAACGGAGTATAGGATTTGGAATAGTGCCTATGAACAAAAAGAATAGTCATTGCCTACGGTTGCTACAGGCTAGCTGTGCATAGCTAGCAGATTCC
>NW_012153062.1:20250685-20253560 GCF_000956105.1 Propithecus coquereli | reverse complement strand
ACAGTTTCTGGAAGGTGAAAGTCCAAGATCAGGGTGCCAGTATGGTTGGATTCTAGTGATGGCTCTCGACTTGTAGACAGCTGCCTTCTTGCTATTTCCTCACATGCAGGGGTGGGGGGATTGCCAGGGGTGGGGAGAGAGAAAGTTCTCTGGTGTCTTTTATTGCAAGGACATTAATTCCATCATGAGGGTCTCACCCTCAAGAGCTCATCTAAAACTAATCACCTCCCAAAGACCCTATCTCATTGGTCCACATTTACATTATTGGTATATGTCATATTGGTATACATTAAGGTATTGTTAAGCATCACATTGTTAATCCTTCAGCATATCAGTTTTTGGGGAACTCAATTCAGTCTATAGAATGTGTTATCATGGGAAATGTGAGCAAACCCTTCTTTGGTTCTACTTCTGAACTTTCCTCCAGATATTGAAGTACTGCTGAATTCATGGCTCAGAATCCTTTAATTTGCCATTGCTCACGCTGTGTAAATTACATTTAAATGTGGACCTCTTTGAGTAACCAAACTAATAAATGATTCCTAAATGCATCCTAGTGTGCAGATCTGCCATCCATCATGTGCTTCCACATGTCTTTCATGTGTCAACTCATTGATCACCGGGGCTGATGGGACTTGTCTGACCTGACCTGTTGGAGAGGTACCATCTTCCTCCTTTACTTCACATATTTGTGTTTTCTGTGTAGGGAAGGGGTTGTGACTTCAATCTGCCCTTAGTGTATTTGAAATATTGTTGCATGGCTGGAAAATTTAAATGATGGAATTGTTGGGTGTCAGCAGCTTCAGAAACTTTCTTCTCACCAGAAGGAACACCTTATCAGAGTCATGTCCTGGCTGAGCCATGATACTCAATGAAGCAAGATTAATTTACCACGCATGAAAGCTAATTTCTGTGACCATCTCCTTGTCCGGATGACTTAAGGACAAGGCTTTGTGTGAAGGCCATTTAGATATAAGAACAGTGCATTCTGTAATTAAATGCAGGGTTCTGAGTCAGCTGAAATTCTGCTACTCAGTTTGGCTTAGTGATTTGGTTCCACTTTCAGTTACAGAATTTGCCATACGTGGGTGTGATTATACAAATTAAAACATAAATTTACATCACAAATACAAAGCCTATAAATAGGAGAATGATATCTGGTGGATTGTTTTCCAAAAGTTTTCTTCCCTTCCCACTTTTTGAAAATTAATAATCAGCAAAATTATCCAGCAATAGGTCTTCAGATCAAATTGTTTGCTTGTCTTGTCCATGTTTAATCTTGATAACAAAGTTTCTAACCAGTGAAAGTTTGCTATTTTCTTTCTCTATTACTCTGTGTAAAAAGCAATTGTTCATAACTTAATGTCTTGCAGCCTGACACCACAATTCAGCTTTCAAGATTCAAATTTTTGCTACGTCCTATTTTTGCCCTCCTGCTTTAGCTCTTTTGTTATCTATCCAAACTAAAACATTTATTGCCATACACCATGTTTTCCTGTCTAAGCATAACAGAAACACATTCTCAAAATTATATTTATACATCCCTATAGCTCTATCAATGTATTTAAATATGTTAAATATATTTAGCTTTGTATAGGAAAGTGCAAGATCTTACACATAGAGTTAATCAAGTCTCAATAGTAAGGATAACAAGCAAACCACTTCTTACCAATGGTAAGTGCTAAAATATATTAATCACCTGCTATATACTGAGCCCTTTACATACATTTCCTGTAATACTTATAAGAATCTTGCAAATAAATTCTTATCTTTACTTTTTGTGTAAAGAATTAGAAGCAGAGAAGTTATAAAAACTTCTCCCATATTAAAACTACTAAGGAGTGGATCAGATTTGAACTAGAAATTTCTTATTCTGAAGTCCAAATCTCTATTTGTTTCATTATTCCATGCTGTCCTTGTCTATGCAAAATGGGAAAAATAGAAAGCATCTCAGGTAGTTGTTATTTATAAAGTGCTTGTTGCAGAGGAGAAAAATCCTTCATGGACATGTAGTTACAGATAACTATAGGTAATAAAAGCAAAGCTGAGAAGTGGTGAGTGATATATCCAAAAACAGTATGTAAGGAAAAATATTAAAGAAATTCAACATTCTGATTTCTAAAGTGTCCTAAACCACTTAGTTGCTTTGATTGTACTTAAAAATCTTCACTGACTTTGAGTGAAATCACAGCTTTAAAAGAAAGGCACTTTGAGAATGGAAATCATACCAATTGTGGAAACAATTGTAGTCAGTAAGGATTTAGTGTTTATTAGGTGCTGGGAAGGGAGTTTGAGTCTTTGTCATACCATTCAATTCTCACAACCTGGGATGTGGGTGGGACTTTTTAGGTGTAGGATAGAAGAAGAGATTTGAGATCCTAACTCTCAAATCTCTAGTATTCTGCTACATTGGGTTGCTCAGGGTGGGAAAGTAGGCCAGGCAAATGTACAATTTTATGCATAACCAAGGTTTTGGCCCCAAATCCATGAATCATCCCCCTCCCTTGTAGTCTGGGTTGGACAGTGTGGAAAATTTAAGGATAACTTTACCTCTCTCTCCTATTGCCTAAAGTAGAGCTGACCTAAGTTGCTTATTCCAAGCCTTCATTCTCCAGGTCCCCACAATAGTTTCATTAGCCTTCTAAGGTTCTATATTATTTTCTGAATTCTATAGGTTTTAGGCAAGACTAAATAACAATAATGATAATTGATAACTAATATTTTAATATGTGAAAGTGTTTTAAGTGCTTTACATGTATTAACTCAGTTATCATAGTAATAGAAAGAGATGGGTTCTATTATAATATTATTCCCACTTTATGGACAAAAAAATAAAGGGGTAGAGAAGTGAAATGATTTGCTTAAAGTCACATAA
>NW_012153062.1:20237950-20247770 GCF_000956105.1 Propithecus coquereli | reverse complement strand
GGGGTCTCGCCCTTGCTCAGGCTGGTCTCAAACTCCTGCACTCAAGTGATCCTCCTGCCTTGGTCTGCCAGAGTGCTAAGATTATAGGTGTGAGCCACCATGCCCAACCCAGAAGTTTTTTGAAAGAAGATAGACAAATGGCCAAAAAATATGTGAAAAAATGCTCAACATAACTCAACATCAGGCAATGCAAATTGAAACTACAATGAGATATCACTTTATCCCTATCAGAATGGCCATTATTACAAAGTTAAAAAACAATAGATGCTGGCGTGGATGCAGAGAGAAAAGGACACTTATACACTATTGGTGGGACTGCATATTAGTAGAACCTCTATGGAAAACTGTGTAGAGATTCCTCAAAGAAATAAGTATAGACCTACCATTTAGTTCTGCAATCCCACTGGTATACATCTATCCAAAGGAAATGAAGTCATGTATTCAACAGACACCTGTACTTGAATGTTTATTGAAGCACAATTTACAATGGCAAAGATATGGAATCAACCTAAGTGTCCTTTAATTCATGAGTGGATAAAGAAAATTTTGTATATATATACCATGGAGTACTACTTAGCCATAAAAACGAACAAAATAATGTCATTTGCAGCAACGCGGAGTGAACTGGAGATCATTATCCTAAGTAAAGTATCTCAGGAATGGAAAACCAAACACCATTGTGTTCTCACTAATACCTGGGAGCTAATAGATGGGTACACATGGGCACAGAGCGATATAAAGAACATGAGAAACCAAGAAGGGGGTGGTGGGAGAGTGGGCGTGAATAAAAACTTACCTATTGAGTACAATGGACACTATTTTGGTGACGGGCACACCAAAAGCCCTGACTTAAGCATTATGGAAGATATCTGTGTAACAAAAACACTTATAGCCCACTAACTGATATTTGGAAATAAAAAAAAGTGTTAAAAAAGGAAGTTCTTGCTTGAGTTGTGAAGTATGCTTTGTTGTAGGTAAATACTTCAACAAATAGTTTTGTCAAGGGAGACACACACTAGATCACTTAGTACCTTTTCCTGTGTCCTTTTTTGGCTTGCTCTTGGTGTTATTCTCTATTCTACACGCATCTAAATAACTAGGATTCTGTTATATGCACACAAAAAGAACTGAGTCCTCAGCCTTTTGGCTTAAGATACATACTCTCTTTTTCATTTAATAAATAATTTTTTCATTTAATAAGTTTTTTATTTCATCTTTGTGATCTGCAATAAATCAATGACAATTTTTTAGCATCTTTTTTATTGTGGTAAAATACAGATAAAATAAAAATGAACAATTTCCACCATTTTAGAGTGTACATTTCATCAGCATTTAGTACATTCACAGTGTTGTGCAACCATTGCCACTACGTAGTTGCATAACATTTTCATCACCCCAAAAGAAAACTCTGTACCCATTAAGCAGTCACTTCCTATTCTCCATTCCTTCCAGCTCCTGGAAATCATGAATCTCTTTGTCTTTACTGCATTTGCTGATTCTATATATTTCACATAAATGAATCTTACAATATGTGGTCTTTTGTATCTGGTTTCTTTTAGCTTACACTTAGCATAATGTTTTCAAGATTCATCCATGTTGTAGCATGTATCAGCACTTTGTTTTTATGGCTGAATAATAATAGTCCCTTGTACAGATATACCATATTTTCTTTATCTACTTATCAGTTGATGGATGTTTGGGTTATTTCTACCCTTTGGCTAATTCATGTACATTTTTTTTTTTTTAAGACAGAATCTCACTCTGTTGCCCACGCTGGAGTGCAGTGGCCTCATCATAGTTCACTGTAGCCTTGAACTCCTGGGCTCAAGTGATCTTCTTGCCTCAGCCTCCCCAGGTAGCTGTGACTACAGGCGTGCATGACCATGCCTGGCTAATTTTTGTATTTTTTTGTAGAGATGTGGTCTTGCTCTTGCTCAGGCTGGTCTCAAACTCTTGACCTCAAGTGATCCTCCCACCTTGGCCTCCCGAAGTGCTACAATTACAGGCATGAGTCACTGTGCCCAGCCCATGCACATGTTTTTATCTGGACACTTGTTTTTAATTATTTTGGGTATATGCCCAGGATTGAATTTGCTGGGTCAAATGGTAATTCCATGATTAACTTATTGAGGAACCACCCCCCCCCAATTGTTTTCCACAGCAGCTGAATCATTTTACAGCAATATGTAAGTACTCCATTTTTTCTCCTCTCACCAGCAATACATAAGTACTCCATTTTTTCTCCTCTCTCCAACACTTGTTATTTTTCTTTTATTTGATTATAGCTATCCTAGTGCGTGTAAAATAGTATTGTGTAGTTTTGATTTGCATTTCTCTAATGACAAATAACTTTGAGCATCTTTTCTCATGCTCGTTGGCTATTTTTATAACTTCTTTGGGAAACTGTCTAGCCAAGTACTTTATCCATCTTTAAAATTGGGTTGTTTCTCTTTTTGTTATTAATTTGTAAGAGTTCTTTATATATTATGGATACTAGACCCTACTATATAGGATTTGCACATATTTTTCCCATTCTATGATAGTCTTTTCACTCTCTTGATAGTCTTCTTTGATGAACAAAAGTTTTTTCTATTGATTAAATCCAATTTACGTATTTTTCTTTCTTTGTTTTGCTTTTGATATCTTGTGTAAGAAGCTATTGCCAAATCCAAGGTAATGAAGATTTACCCTTGTGTTTTCTTCTAAGAGATTTGTACTTTAAAAAAGTTTTAAATGAAGTTTAAAGTTTTAGCTATTAAATTTAGGTCTTTCATCCATTTTGAGTTAATTTTTGTGTATGGGGTCCAACTTCATTCTTTTGCATCTAGTTGTCCCAGCATCATTTTTTGAAGACTATTCTTTTCTCCTTTGTTGATCTCAACAGCTATGTCAAATATCAATTTACCATAGATGTGAGAGTTTATTTCTGAATGCTCAGTTCTATTTTATTGATCTATATGTCTATCCTTACACCAGCAGGCTAGTTGTTTTGATTACTGTGGCTTTTTAGCAAGTTTTGAAATAGGGAGATGATACTGTCTTTGTTTTTTGCTTTCCTGAACTGAGTAAATTAGTCTGTCTTCAGATTCTACTTTTCTTTCTTTCTAATGTTATATGTGATAGGGCTGCAAAACTCTCAATAACTATCTGAGAGAGGTGTTGGGGTAGGTACATGGAAAGAAAGGAGAACATTTGTTATATTACTTGCAGTTATCCAATGCTCTAAATCTCTGAGTTAGAATCAAATACAATAGAAATTTTATATTTATGTATATGCAGTACACTATACATTTTTGTTCATGTATATTTATGTACCATGCTGCTATTTCTGTGAGGTAAATTCCTTGAAAAATGATGGCTGAGTCATAGGATATGTTTACTTAAAAATGTGGACTTCCAATGTACTGTTACCAGTTTTTACTTGGACTGAAGATATGTGAAAGACTAACAATGATGCCAGCAATGATGTCTTAATGGATTTTATACAGAGAACACTAAGTCATAAAGCAATAGAATGAACATCATCAGCAACGATGTAGCAATCAATTCCATATGGTGTTATTTTAACTCACAAATGATAATTGAAACCAGCCTTTTGCTCATGTTTTTTGCTCTCTTCCTCCCTAGTCTGCTGGTGAATGACGATTTACCCGAAGTAAGTCTTGTTCTTCAGGTAAGTCTTCTCACTATCTCTAGGCAGTCTTCCCTGACTTTTCCCCAGCCTCACCCTACAATAAAAGATACTTCTGTGGTGCTTCCTTCCCTTCCTCTGCCCTATAATCTTTAGCTATGTCTATCATAACATCTGTTATTCCAGTTACTTGCTTACTTGTTTGTAAGTAAGAACTTATTTCTTACTCATCTTTATGTTCCCAGTTATTGAATGACTAATAATTGAATGAAATAGGACTGGATCAGATTGTTCAGTGAGGGAATGGAGATTAAACAGAACTGAAAATTTAAATAAGAATTCTATAATTAATAGTAATTCAGATTACTATAAATTATAGTAATTATAATCACTACAATTAATATTCAAATAGTATATTATTTGAATATATTTGTAAAGAAAGGAAGGCTTGGTTCTTTCAGAGGTGGTCATAGTTTAGAGATTTTGTTGTTTCACAAAGTGGAAAGGTTACTGAAGAAAATAACAGAAGCATTAGTCAAGAGATAAGATAAAAGATAATTTCTTAAAATAGTACATAAGGAATACTCTAAGGTTCAAGTTCAAAAGACATCAAGATTTCTGGGGATTCACTAGTGGAGTGATAGGAGCAAGATAAACTTAAGTATAATTTTTAAGTCAATTTCAATAAAATAAAACCAGAAAAAATAGTTTAAAAATCTTTTTGTCACTTTCATATTTATCCAAAATAGTCTCATTATTTAGTTATTAATATATATACCTACACTTATGCAAAATAGGCTTCATATCTTTCTCCTTAGTTACTTTATCAATTAAAAACTTAAGTGTAGCATGAATGATATGACTCATATTGTTATTAATAAACTGATAACTGATAATACATTGTATTGATTTACATTTTTTCCAGAAAATCTTTTTCACTGAAGTCACCTAATTCCCTGGCTGCCTTGTCATAGCTGCCAATATTTCTGGTGCTGTGTGTTAATGAGACCTGTTGAAAATTATCACAGAACTCCCTTGAACTTTGATGTAAAAGTCACAATTTTCAAGTGGGTGCTGAGATGGTCAAATGAAGAGCTTCTCATCAAATTGACCGTATTTATAGATGGGAGGAGGTACAGGCTGAGGAGAAAGGCACAGTTGTTCATCACCCCCCAGCATGGGTTTCCTGCCTTCCTTGTCACTGTAGCACAAGGGATTATGAAAAGGCAATGTGGGGAAAAGAAAACTTTAATGCCAAAACCTGGCCCTAATGTGGAAAATAATTATATTGGGGGTAGACAAGGCAAAATGTTCTTTCAATAAAAGAAGTAAAAAACAGTTATCTCATATTTTATCTCATATTTGCCAAGGATATAGTGTTAAGACTAATGTATAACAAGTCCTCTGACTTGCTGAAACAGCTCGTGGCTCTAGACCTGGTATTGTGTGAATTTATGATGCAATCTTGTTAGTCTGGTCATATCCACGAGACAGAAATGACCCTGCTGTTCTCTCTTGTGTAACCATCTGAAGTGCTAGATATTTGTGTAAACATATCAAGTGGCAAGGGCTGAGCCAATTTAACATGCTGTTTTGTCTCTCCAGCACTGGAGAAGTTTGGCTCAATGTTTCTTGCTGATTTCCTTTAAGTATTTTGTATTCCTTGACAATGGTGCAGTTTCTCATTAAATAGACATAAATCTTGACAGGTGGATACAATTTTATTCCCATTGACCTATTTGTGATTTTTTAAGAGTGTCTTATAGGAGCTCTTTCAGAAATTTGGAATTTAGTGCAAAATTGAAGAACTCCCAGTCACCCAAATGACTCAAGACTGTTCAAACTGTCCAAGACAGTGTAAGCTCATGGACAGAGGTCTGGGTCTGGAGGGTGTAATGGGGCTTAGGTTAGTTCTATTGGAAGCATGGACTGAGCAGGATTTTCATGGAAAGGGTAGCAGTGGTTGCACAAAGGAGGAGATGCTAAACATATGTCTATTTTAGTGTTCAATAAATATTATTGTTTGAATGAATTATATTTTTGTGTTCTTGTTAATGAGATTATACATATAATTTTATGCCAATTTAGAGGGAGGGCATAGGAAAAAATAAGACATATGGTACTACAATAAAGAATCATCGCTTTTGCATTTGGATAACAATATCACACCATCAACAAAGACATTTTTGACCTTAATAGTCATATTATTTCCTTGTATGCTTAGATATTTTTGGGAACAAGATTGTTCTATCTGTACAGTAATTTTTAAACCATATTATAATCTTACAGATTCATAGTAAATATTGGATAAATAAGTAATAGATGTCTGAGTTGCTGAGAGATAGATTCTAATAATGTAACATGAAAGAGTTTTATGTTACTTTTTCCTTTATTCTCTGATGCTAATTTAGCAGTTGATATATAGACAGGATCTACTATTATGTTAAACATCTCTCACTCACATTGATTTTGTTACTCTGAATGCTTCAATCTGGGCACTAAAAGCATGGTAGGCATTAAATGAATATTAGTTTACTGGATGACTAGTGTAGGATAATTTACTAGTATATAAAAGTCCACAT
The DNA here is from genome assembly GCF_000956105.1 of Propithecus coquereli. Classification (NCBI taxonomy): domain Eukaryota; kingdom Metazoa; phylum Chordata; class Mammalia; order Primates; family Indriidae; genus Propithecus; species Propithecus coquereli. The sequence continues at coordinate 20,241,557 of NW_012153062.1, read as the reverse complement.
TACTAACAACTGAAAGTGTTGGGGAAGATAATACATAGTTTCTCTACATTTATTTTCCAAAATATACCTAAGAAGCCCTTTTATTTCAAAAGAAGTTTTAGAACCTCAGTCGAAATTATTAGAAGATTTTTGAGCAAGTATGCTAGAGATCAACCATGAAACAAAGACTAAGTCCTCACAGGGAAGGTCTTAGAGGCTATACTTTTTGTTTTACTTAGGAAAATAGAAATTTATTTTATTTAGGAAACAGTTCCCACCAGGAGAATGAGACATCATTTCTTCTTGGATGATGAAAATGTTCTGAAGTTAGATAGTGTTAATGATTGAAAAACTCTGTGAATACACTAAAAATCATGGAATTGTATACTTGAAAAGAATGCATTTCATGGTATGTGAATCATAGCTCAATAAAAAAGAATATTAACATGAATAGGATATGAGTATATGAGAATTGTGTCATATATTGCAGCATTAAGGGTTAAAGTAATGCATTAGCTTTATAAGATTCAAATTTCATGCTACTTCTAAGTGCTAGAGAATGAAGTCAGGGGAACCTCCTTATCAGAGGTATCTTAGCAATCTCAGTGAAGGAAGCGTGTATAAAGACTAAAGCCATTTGAATGTCATAATACTATTAATCTAGGTTTTTTTTATAGTATTTTAATGCTAATATTCAAATTGAACAGTGCCTTCAAGCAATACCATTCTAAAGTTGAGCTACCTTGCACTTTAACAGACCACAAAACTCTAGACTCCCAGAAATTTTAATATTTTCATTATGAACTTTCCATCTACTAACAACAGTGGGTAAAATTCTTTGGATAAAGCTGTGTAACTCACAGTTAAAGATATCTTTGATAACATTAGGTAAACAAGATTACTCAAGAGGGGAAAAAAATCCCTTATAATTCATAACAATAGCTGAATGTTTAAGAAGACCATGAGAAAAGACAATTACTTGGGGGAAAACATGGTAAGAGAATAAAAATTCATTGTGTGTAGTTTAGAATACCCAAAGCATACTTTGAAATGTGCTGTTTGAAGTGAAAGTATAGAAAGGTCTGCTCTAGAAGTCTAGTCCTGGCACCACACTGGTGTGCTCCTGGGAAATTTATTGTGAATTCTCTGAGTTTTGGTACCCTTAGTTGGATACTGAAATGGAGAGTAGATAATCAATATAATTCCCTTCCTGTTCTAAAATTCTACTACTTTAATTAATCAAGAGGCAATGATAGATATATAAATCTGAAGTTGCATCTAGATCACTTAGCTAGAAAAATAAAACCTGTAAGTTGAATCAGATTTAAATAGCTATTGACACTTTAGAAACAATAGGGGCATGAGGTTAAGAGATGCCCAAATATTATTGTAAAACTTTCCTTTGACATTTTAATAATTGAGGTCCTGTTAGAAAGCAAAATTGGAATTGAGAAAATATATGTATTTTAATACCCCATATTTTAACTCTTAAAGTAACATTATAAGTATTTCAACAGAGTCAGCTCAAAAAGTGTGTATCCTTGAATGATTAATATTAAGAGAGTTTATCCATTCATTCCTTTAGCAAATATTTATTGAGTATCTACTATGAACAAGCACAATCCTAGGCCCATCCTTATCTTTGTGGCACTTACATTCTAGTGGTAGGAACAGACCATAAATGATAAAACATAAAAAATATGTAAGTTAACTTATATATGAGAAAGTGGTAATCATGAAAAAAAAATGAAAAGATAGCAAGGTATTTTTATTTGTGGGGATAAGATACAATGTTAAATAGATGCTTGGGTGCAGATAATATTTGGTTATAGCCACAGATTATAGGTTTAATATACTCATTCATTCAGTAATTTAACAAATATTTATTGAGCACCTACTATATTCTAGTCTCTATGTTGGGGGCTAGGAAAAAGGGATTTTGGTCCTTGGTTATGTGGAGCTTTCATTTTAATGTGGGAGAGAGATGTTAAATAAACCCACAGATACATATGTAATTATGTATTGTATTAAACGTTACAAAAGGAAAGAACTAGAGGAGTCCTATTTTACGTGAAGGACTGGAGAGAGCCAGTCTCTCTGAGACAGAGACACGGGCTTGTAGATCATAATTGTGGAAGAGAAGTACAGTGAAGATCTGTCCAAGTAGAGAGTACTATAGGCATGGAAATGAAAAAATGAATGATAAGAATTCAGATGTGAAGTTTGTGTTTGTGGAATATTTGAGTAGTTAGAGGTCAGAACAACTTTATTAGCAGGATAGGTCATTTGAAGTTTATTCTTTGTGGGAGAGGTCAGCATGTCTGGCTCTTCACGTCATCTCCCTTCCACCCAGAATTCTCTCAGTGCCTGAGATGTGGCCCGGAGATCGGGGGAGAAAGCGAATCACAGGGCCTCCCTGTGCTGTCCTTGGTGAGAGCAGGCCTGGTAAGGAGGCAGGTGGGGGCTGGGATACTGGCCCTGGGACTCACTCCCCACGTGCTTTGGGCTGGTTACTTAACTCCTTTGAACCTCAGTCTTCTTTTCAGAAAATGGTGGTGGTAACAGAAATGCCAAATTGTCAGAGGAGGTCTGTTTTCAGTTAGGTCCCCAGCAATTAACACAGTGTCAGGTACGTGGGAGATGCTTAATAAATAGTCTCGAGTGAATAAATATATTTGTGAAGAGTGTTAAAGAAAGTAGTTGGTTTTACATTTTATTTCCAAACTCAGCAAGCTCAGGGCCTTCCTTTCTCTAAAAGGAATCATGTTGAGAAACAGATGGCTTGACTATTGGCAGCCTGGCTTTGTTTTGACTTACGGTGAGGTCTCTTAACAAAGGAAAAATCTCTTTGTTTTTTTATCCTTTCTTCCATTATTGTCTATTAGGAGAACTTGAAAAATCTAAGTTCTTGCTCTCCCTGGATCTTGTAGAGAATCTAAGTGACTGAGCAGATGTGAAAAGTCTTGGAACATTTTAAACCCTTGGACCTGATGTGTCTTGACTTACTTTCTGCACACCTTTTTCGGGCTGTAGCTCCATTATCTACCATGAAGGCCTCACCTTTCTAGCCAGTAAAATCCAGGCCCAAAGCATCCTTCTCATCTTACCTCTTATAGAATTTTTTTTCTCTAGAACAAAAGAGCCTTATTTATGGCCTCTTAGAAGCATATGTGTCTTAAAATTCTCTTTGAAGTATCTAACAGTCCTTGTTAGTACACTTGAAGTTTGTGAAGGATATGGAAAAGTGTGGCTGACTGTGCTTGATCCTGTTTTTGCTTATATAATTCATAAGGGCCATTTTGTTGCCGTTTGGCATAGTTTTGTATTACTGTCAGTCAGTACTTATGTAATACTTTATAATGGAAAAGTGCTTTCTAGCCATTTATAACGGAAGCCTCCGTTATCAGTGACAAAGAGTTCTAGAAGACTATTTATCACACAGCTCTGTCTGCTTTATGGTTTCAGCTAAAACACTAGGGAGTTTGCCAACACTAAAAGGAAGATTCAGTATGATAACCTTTTCAGTACACTAGTTTTTTTTTTTTTTTTTTGGATATGAGGTCATGACATTTTTAAAACTCTTGGTAAAATATTGGCTCTTTGGCATGTACTTTTGTATTGGACAGAG
>NW_012153062.1:20231342-20233604 GCF_000956105.1 Propithecus coquereli | reverse complement strand
TAAAGTAGTATTATTTATAATATATCTACAGTGTGTATGGAAATTGATGATAGAATTTCTGAGATCTCAGTAGTGAATGGTTAAAGGGCATAAACAGAAAAAAATTCTTTAAAAGAAGAAACATGAATGACCAATAAACATATGAAATCATCTTTGGTACAGCTAATAATCAAATAAATGAAAATTAAGACAAGAGTGAGGTTTCATTTTTACCTATTAAATTAATAAAGATTAAAAAATGGTAAATTCTAATATCAAGGGGTGAGGGTGTAAAAAAGCATTTGCCTACACTTTTGAAAGACAAATTGGTAACATACATCATGGTTTTTGACCCATTCCTATGGCCCACCCCTGGCTTCATATTTCCCCTCTCCTAGAAATATGTCCTAAGGAAATTATGTTTAAAGAGCAAAAAATAAAAATAAAAGTCTTATTCATGTCCACTATAATGTTATTTGGCTTCAGATTCAGAAAAGTCTGGATTCGTATCCTTTTATTTTTTTTAAGTCATGCTCATCTGTTATGTGACTTCATCTGCCTAATGAGGATCATATCATTATTACAGGATCAGAGTACTTAATGGGTGTCCAATATTGTTATTATTATTGTGGCGATTGCTTTTGAATGTCAAACATTCATTGCAAACTCACAAATTTGACTGTTACCTAGCCATTAAATGTAATATTTAAGAAGAGCATTTCATCTTACAGGCACAGGAATAGACTTGGGTTCTGACATTCAGTTGAAAAAAGCCCAGCATAGTAAGAGTGTGTAAATCAGATGACCCTACCAATTTAAAATATACAGAGGGAAAAAACTGAAAGGAAATACATCAAAATGTTAATTCTAGTTGATAAGGTACCGTGAACGAATGTTCTTTCTATATTTAGAAAATTTTCTATTCAATTACAAAAGGAAAAAATACATTCTGCCATGTAACCATAAACATTCAAGTATATGAAAGTAGTCTGTCATCTCCATGCAGTTCCATCTATGCCCAATCCCCTTTACTTTGGAATAGAGCATAGCTCAGGGCTCACTTCTAGTTTTGGTAAATTTAAGCAAGTTGACTCAATCTTTCTCAGCCTGTTTCCTCATCTATAAAATGGGTATAAATATGATACCTAAGAAGATTAAGATTTAATAACTTAGTATGTAACATGTCTGGCAGATGGCTCAGCACCAGTAAGCTGTCAATAAATTGTAGATACTGGTATTGTTAAACCAAATTTCCCCAAACTAACTTGAAATCAAATGAGAAAATTCTTGTTGATTTCTGGTATAGAAGGGAGGAGGGTTGCTGACCACGTACTGGACCTGCGGTTACATCCTCTGTTGATATTGGAATCTGGTGATCTTGGATATTTGAACTTTAAGCATTTGTGACCTTTAATTTCTGAACTGTTGTTGGAGGGACACATAGTGAGAAGATTGTATTGCAGATTCCTAAAATGTTTGTTATTGATTACAAAATGCATTGTTTAGAAATTGGCTGGAATATTTTTTGTTATAAGTTGTCTTTGTAATTTATCATTGTAAATGATGGGAGCTCAGTTCTTTGTCTTCAGTGAGGTCAGTTCTTTGTCTTCAGTGCCCCCACATTCTCTTTTTATGCCTGTTAATTCTTTATTCCTGTGTGTTCTCACATATAGCCCTCAACCTCTGCCGTGTAGTGTATTATCCCTCCCAGGAATGAATAATATTTCTTAAAGCACTTCTGGACAGAAGGCACTGGAATTTAACAAGACAGAAGGAATTGCTAATGATGAAACTTGGGGATTTGTAGGGAAGATAACTTTTGGGTCCTTTCTGCTTTCCTTTTGTTCCATGGGTTGTGTATGCTGTTTGCTCTTATTTTCCCATATTTAACATGTCCCTGCCTGAGTGCTGGAAATCAATTGCCATAACCAACCACAGTCCTCTTTCCCTGGCATTGTGTTTTATATTTTTTCCGCTATGTTTTAGCAGCAACTCTTGGACTGCTAAACTCTATTTGTTTATGAATTATCTTGTTTGTTTACCAAGTCAGTTGCCTTCAGGGGAAAGTCATTTTAGGACATAGTAAGTCTTAATACTATTTGCAAGTTTGTCCCACAATATGATTGTGTCCACACATACAAATAAATTTGACTCAATTCAGCAAAAATGATTAGGTTTCTTTTTGTATGTAATAACAAATAACTGGTTTGATGGCATTTTCAAATTTTTGGCTGTTGGATTTAGTCCCATGTAGATATGACCTATAAGAATTTTTAGCTTATA
>NW_012153062.1:20216703-20220107 GCF_000956105.1 Propithecus coquereli | reverse complement strand
TGAATTTAAACAAAAGGTTTACTATGATAAATGGCTGATTGACAGGCAATTACACAAAAATTGTGCTATTCGAGTGGCATTGTCAATGATGTGAGTTGTGATAATGGATGGCCCGTTGGATTGTATGATTGCGAACACTTTGCAGGTAACTATGAAGACAAATTTTAATTTCTTCAAGTTCCTGTGGATTATCTGGGGACTTCAAACTCCTGGGCAAAGCTGTAATTCATGTAAATGTAAGGTTTCAGGTTTGCAATAGAATTTAAGTTAATGTGGTTGCAGTATTTGCTATCTCAAGACTCACCAGAAGGGATTTGTCTGATCTGCTAGCTGGGTTTGGATCCTTTTCCTCTGTCATCTTTTTATGGACATCCTTTAAAAAATTTGCGTTCATCCAAAGGGAATGAACTTCCACACAAGAAAAAGACCTTTCTTTGGTATTGTGTATGAAAAGTTTTGCTCTCTTTCTAGAATTAATAAACAACTCACTATGAAAACAAATAGAACTGCAAGGGGACTTCTTCCAGGGCAGGAAGAAGGAACTCAATGAGTGTTTCAAATTTGTTAATAGGACTGGGGAATGAATTCTGGGCAGCTCCATGGACTAATGAGACTGGTGGGGGTGAATTTGTGAAGAAACAGAATTTAGAAGGGGGAGAGAAATACATAGAGAAAATATGGGATAGGCTAGTCAAGATTTAGTTCTTAGAGTTAGCTCACCTTGAACAATTTATCTTAATCACTTGTGTAATAAATGGTTGCAAACTGTTTGTGACGCATAGAGTGTAAGAAATATCATATTTCTCTCTGTTAAAGTCCAGCTTCCAGCCCTTGTTCCAAGGTTGGCAAGAGGAAGAATTTCAGATGTTTTTTGAGATTCCTTCCTTCTCCTTTGTGTTGAGTCAGGTCCTTGGGGCTTATGAGGTATGGGGGGAAACAGCTGGAGAAGAGGTGAGGAATTTATTGTGGTCACCCCTGAGAGCCTCTTGTCCAGGCTCCACACAATCCTTTCAAAGGCAGAGATTTGGCTGGGTTAACCAGTTCTTTCATGCTGAGCTCAGTCTTTGAAGCCAAGGTGCTTAGTGCTTCAACCTTAGACATTCTCACACCCATCCCCATCTAGGGTGTTGGGTATGAATGTCCTGCCACATCTAGGGTGTTGGATATGAACTGACTATAATTGCCTCTCTTTTTCCTTCCTTATTCCTTCTGTCTCCACCCCTCTCCCCCAACATACACATACATACACACACACACACACACACACACACACACCGACACATGCACTTTTGTGGGTTTGGACCACTGCTGCCCTTTGGGAAACATCAGTTTCTATCTATCACCTTCTCAGGTTACTTGAGTTAGTTTTCTCGTTTGATGTACACTTTCAAATACACAAACATCAATCAAGCTCCAAATTCTGGAATGCAGAGGTCTGTTCCTGTAAAAGGAAGATTAACGTTCATTTTGCTAGTGAGTCAAAAGAAGAAAAAAAATAAAACATATTATATATATAATATCAATTAATTTCTAACTCCTCTTGTTAGGTTTAATTGGATGGCTTTCCTGTTACTATTAAGCTTGCTAAGATAGTAACTGTATCTTCATACACACAATTGTTTCTCTGGTACTGAACACATGGTTGATATTCAATAAATACTTGCTCAAAGATGAATACGTAATCAGGTAAGCTGAATGGGGTCTTAAGGTCATCAAATAGAGAATCTTTTCAGGAAGAGTTTGGGAGAATGAAAGTTCCACTGATTATATGAAGTATAGAACCTAAAATAAGGAAGAAACACTTAGGGACCTGGGCAGAGTCAGAAAAGAACTCTGTTTCTCCAAGGACCAAGAAAGCTGAAATCAAATGTAATTTATGTGTAGGACAGAAGAGTGACCTAGTAAGGAAGTCATTCTTCCTTAAATTTGGAGGTTTTGAGGTTTAAGGAAGGCTTGATGTCTAGCCAGATCAAAGAGTGGGGAAAGGTTGAAAGACATGAATTTTTATTTTACAGTCTTGCTAAACTGAGTCATTTGCACCTCTGTGTCTGTTATTTAGCCCATCTCCATAAAAATTTTGCCTTCTGCAATCACTCACCATAATAAAGTGGAGTGCACTTCTATAACAGACTAGAGGACTAGAGGAGGAATCAGTGGCTGAATCCTTTTATGACTATGATGACTTAACAGTGACTATGGTTGCAGGAAATTATCCACAGAACTTCTTTTTGTCATAAAGGAACCAATTTTGTCATATGATAAATTTATATTTTCTATTTGAGATTCCTTTTTCATTTTTTAAAATTTCAAAATATTAAGGGGGTACAAACGTTTTTGTTACAAGGATGATACTTTGTATAATGCTTAAGGTGAGGTTTTTAGTGTGCCCATCACCATCTGTTTGAGATTCTTAAGGAACTAGCAAAAAGAGTGTGTGTTTTAAAAAAACTCATTTATTCGATGTCATTTATTCAGAAGATATTTTGTGAGTATTATATTCAAGGGGCAATAAAAGATTGTAAGATGTTGTTGCTATAATCTAGTATTGATTACAGATAATGGTGATGATGATGTGTGTCATAAGAAGGAAGAGCTAAGCCAACTGTAGATAAAACCCGTAAAACAGGTTTCTGTGATGAGGGCCACATAGGTGGGATACACAATAAGGCTTTCAGAAGGAGAGATGATATCTACCACAATGATCATGGAAGACTTCACAAAAGAGGGGTGATGACCTGGACCTTGAATAATTTTAACAGATAGAAGTAACAGGGAAGAAAGTAGAAAGGTATTCAGGTAGAAAGAATGGAATGACCTTCTCTCTAGAATAACTTTGTCTTCTTCCTGGTAATCAATTGAGTAAGCATATTGATGGTGGTGTGTGGTTGCCTGGCTGTGATTATTATCTTGTGTTTATACACTGTGAATCTCAAAGCTTGGTTGGCATAATTTCCCTACTATCATGATGTCCTAGAAGTGGTTTGTGGTCTTTTGGAAGAGCAAGATTTCCCAGAAAAAATAGTGGTGAGATTCTTAGATTTAGAAAGTACTGGGCATGCAATTTTTTTTTTTTTTTGGTTCCAACTGATACCTTTAATTAACTGACTGATCTGGGACAATGACTGTTATTCTATCTTGTACTTTAGATGCTACTATTTGAACCTCTTCCTGTAGAAGGTCATGTTTTAGGATTAATTACTCTGTTCGTCAAAGAAAACAAAATCTTAAATTACATGTTTTTATTTTTTTTATCCCAAATGTACTGAGGGATAGGATAAAGTTTGTTTTTAAAATATATTCTGCTAGAAAATGGACAGTTCTATAGATTTGAATACATGAGTTTTTAAAAGGTCCTTATGTACTTAAAAAATAAACAAAGATTAAAAGATAAATGCAAATGGGAA
>NW_012153062.1:20193026-20214293 GCF_000956105.1 Propithecus coquereli | reverse complement strand
TTTGTCTTGGCACCTTAATCTACCTAACATTGCTAATAAATTTTAGAATTTAGTCTGTAATATGCTTCCTAAAATAGCTAGTTTTGTTCCACATGTATAGCAAGAAAGACCAGTGTTTACTTTTTTCTTGTCTTTGGACTCATTTGGACACTTAGTTGTGAAGAGTTATTAAAAAATCATGACAGTCTTGTATTGAGCAAACATTAGCTTGAGCTATGTATACTGACATATCAGTTGCCATTTTTAACCTCCAAAAACGACAACTAATATTACTAATAGTTATTTTCATAAACTCTTAATTACCCCCCTAAATTTAATATTTTTATCACAATTTGGAAATTAAAGCACTGTGCTCATTAACTTCTGGAAGTTCATTTGGTTAATGATGGGCTACTGCTATTGTCTAGTTAGCTGATTTGTCACATTTTTGTACCTCTTTGTCTTAGTCTGTTTTGTGTTGCTGTAACGGAATACCTGAGACTGGGTAATTTAGGAAGAAAAGAGATATATGAATATTTAGCTCATGGTTCTGCAGGCTGGGAAGTTCAAGGGCAATAGTGCTGGCATCTGCTTGGCTTCTGATGAGGGCTTTTGTGCTGCGTCATAACATGGCAGCAGGGTGAAAGGGAAATGTCATGTGCAAAGAGGGACCAAATGTGTGGAGGAAACTCCCTTTATGACAACCTGCTCTTGCAGGAACTAATCCACTCCCATGAGCATTAATCTAATCTTGTGAGAGCGAGAACTCACTGCCTCAGCAAGACATTAATCTATTCATGAGGTTGGTGATCTCATGGTCCAAACACATGTCACTAGGCCCTGCCTCCCAACACTGCCACATTGGATGTGGAGCCTCTACCTGAGTATTGGTGGAGACAAACCACATCCAAACCATAGCACTCACAGTGCACATATCAGTAAAAACATACATTTTTCAGGCTATTTTTTACTTTTTTTTTACTTTTCAGGAGTGCACCTATTTTACAAATTACAAATGAAAAGTGTCACTAATAATTTGAACTCCCTTATTTTGATAAAATTCAACAGAACTTACATTCTCTGGGTCCAGTGAGTTAGGTCTTGTGGATGCTCTTGTGTTCAGTCCAGTTCACAGGGATTAACCGGACTCCTATTATATGCCAGGGAGTGAGCCAGGTCTTGGAAATACAAAGATGTGTAGGATATACATAGGTGAGAATAATGTCACATATTGTGGCATTAAGGGTTAAATAAGTTTAAAGTGCTTCTGTGAAAATCTTCACACAATAACACATTCCAATAACAATCAATTAATTCAACAAGTATTTATGAAGCCCTGCCACATGCCAGGTTCTGTGTTAGGTACTGTGTATCCAACGAGATACAGCAGGGAACAAGACGTGCTCTTCCTGGCCACCTGAAACAAAGCACTTAAGTGACACACACTTGACATTAAAAAATGAAGCCCTTTGTAACTGTCTCTGATTTATTTTTTATTGACACCTAATAACTGTACACATATATGAGGTACATGTGGTATTTTGATACATGCATACAATGTATAATGATCATATCAAAGTAACCGGGATATCCATCACCTCAAACACTTATCATTTATTTGTGTTGGGAACATTCCATTCCAAATCTTCTCTTCTAGCTATTTTTAAATATATGATAAATTATTGCTAAGTATAGTCACCCTACTGTGCTATTGAGTGCTAGAACTTATTCCTTTTATCTAACTGTATTTTTGTACCCGTTAACCAATCTCTCATCTTCCTCATCCCCTTCCCAGCTTCTGGTAACCACCAATCAACTCTCTCCTTAATGAGATTTACTTTTTTAGCTCCCACATATCAGTGAGAACATGGGATATTTGTTTTTCTGTGCCCTGGCTTATTTCACTTAACATAATCCTCCAGGCTCATCCATGTTGCTGCAAATGATAGGACTTTATTCTTTTATATGGCTGAATAATATCCCATTGTGTTTATATGCCACATTTTCTTTATTCATTCATCCACTGATGGACACTTTGGTTGATTCCATATCTGGGCTACTGTGAATAGTGCTGCAATAAACTTGGGAGCACAGGTCTTTCCTTGACATATGGATTTTCTTTCTTTTGGATATATATCTAGCTGTGGGATGGCTGAATCATATGGTATTTCTATTTTTAATTTTTTGATGAATCTCCATACTGTTTTCTATAGTGGCTGTATTAATTTACCCTCCCACCAACAGTGTACAAGAGCTCCCCTTTGTCCACATCTTTGCCAGCATCTGTTATTTTTTTGTCTTTTTGATAATAGCTATTTTAACTGGGATGAGATGATATCTCATTGTGGTTTTGATTTGTATTTTCCTGATGATTAGTGATGTTGAGCATTTGTTCATATACCTATTGGCATTAGCATGTCTTCTTTTGAGAAATGTCTATTGAGATCATTTGACAATTTTTAAATTGGATTATTTGGGGTTTTTTGCTGTCGAGTTTTTTCAGTTCCTTATATACCCTGATTATTAATCCCTTGTTGGATGGATAGTTTATAAATATTTTCTCCCATTCTGTAGGTTGCCTCTTTACTATGTTGATTGTTTCCTTTGCTTTGCAGAAGCTTTTCACCTTGATGTAATCCCACTTGTCTGCTTTTGCTTTTGTTACCTGTACTTTTGAGGTCTTGCCCAAAAAATCTTTGCCCAGATGATTGTCCCGAAGCATTTCTCCAATGTTTTCTTCTAGTAGGACATTTAAGTCTTTAATCAATTTTGAATTGATTTTTTGTATATGGTGAAAGATAGGGGTCTAGTTTCATTCTTCTGCATATGGATATACAGTTTTCTCAGCACCATTTATTGAAGAGATTGTCCTTTCCCCAATGTACATTCTTTTTTTTTTTTTTTGAGACAGAGTCTCGCTTTGTTGCACGGGCTAGAGTGAGTGCCGTGGCGTCAGCCTAGCTCACAGCAACCTCAAACTCCTGGGCTCAAGCAATCCTTCTTCCTCAGCCTCCCGAGTAGCTGGGACTACAGGCATGTGCCACCATGCCCGGCTAATTTTTTCTCTCTCTATATATTTTTAGTTGTCCAGATCATTTCTTTCTATTTTTTAGTAGAGACGGGGTCTCGCTCTTGCTCAGGCTGGTCCTGAACTCCTGACCTTGAGCGATCCACCCGCCTCGGCCTCCCAGAGTGCTAGGATTACAGGCGTGAGCCACCGTGCCCGGCCTCCCAATGTACATTCTTGACACTTTTGTCGAAAATGAATTGGCTCTGACTGTATGTATTTATTTTTGGGCTCTCTATTCTGTTCCATTGGACTATGTGTCTTTTTTTTTTTTTTTTTTTAATCCCAGTGCAATGCTGTTTTGGTTACTATAGCTTTGTAGAATATTTTGAAGTCGGGTAGTGTGATGCCTCCAACTTTGTTCACAAAAATTAGTAGAATTTGTATATGTCAACAGTGAACAATTTGCAAAAGAAACCAAAAAAGTGATCCCATTTACGATAACCACAAAAAAATTACATAGACATAAATTTAACCAAAGAAGTGAAAGGTCTCTACAATGACAACTATAAAATACTGATGAAAAAATTGAAAAGGACCAAAAAAAAAAATAAAAAAAAGGGAAAAATTCCTTGTTTATGGATTGGAAGAATTAATGTTACTAAAATATTCATATTACCCAAAGCAATCTACTGGTTCAATACCTTCCCTATCAAAAAACCAATAACATTCTTCATAGAAATATTTTTAAAAATCTTAAAATTTTTATTGAACCATGAAAGTCTCCAAATAGCCAAAGCAATCCTGAGCAAAAAGAATGTCTCCAATTTGTTTTAATCACAGCTGCTGGGGTGAACTCTCTGAGGTAGGAATCTGATTATGTCAGTTTCCTTGCTTAGAAACCTTGAGCGGTATTCTCATTGATTGATGAGAGAAGGCCATATTCCTTAGTATGGATTTGCACTCTGACCTCAGATTAATTTTTCAGTCTCTACTCCTTCCCATATCCCCTAGGCTGTGGCCAAACAAGAGTACTTGCTGATTCACTAACGTGTCCATGCGCTTTCATGCCTCTATGCCTTTGCAAACACAGTTTCTCTTACCTGGAGGGTCCTACCCCTGCTACCTGCACACACGTGTCTGCCACACTCATCCTTTCATCAAGCTCCTCCTCACTCATACATCACCTCTTCGTTGACCTCCCAAGCATAATTCACTATGCTTCTGTAGCACTTTGTCTACTCATCTACTACATACTTTATTATAGTTATTTTTGTATGAGTCTCCTGGGCTAGATGACAAAGTCCTTGAAGGTTCTAAACTGGATGCATCTTTTACTTAAGTTATCTCCAACATTGGAACTTCATCCTACTTCCTAAGATTGCTTTGGTTTACTGTCCCACCTTCCCAAGTACTTCTATGTACAAGATGTCGTTATAAACTTAGAGCTGCTTTGTGGAGCATTCAGAGCACATGGAATTGTATCAAATTCACATTCAAGGAATATGAAGCGTTTGTTTCAAAATAATTAAAGTGCTGGGATTATGATTATTTTACCATTCTTACCTCTGCCCATTTATATCCATTCTGCTATTTGTCCACATGAAAAATTACATAGAATTACTTTCCTTTCTGAACAATTGTAGCCATATCAGAAGTGGAACCCAAGCCATGGCTTCTATACCAGACTGAATAAATACTGACTGAATAAAATAGGATTCCTCTGTATAGTCCTTCTTTCTAAGTTAACCAAGAGGATGGGCAGTTGTGGTGATGGTTTGTGCTGAGCCCTCCCCGGTAGTATAACTGGTCTTTCTTTGGCTCTAGTCTGTGGGTCCCGAAGACTCCTGGCTATGGGCTGTGGTTTGCACCATTGCTGCTGCCTTGTTTCTCTTGCCTTGACCCCAGGGCTGTTGTCTGTCAGTGTCTTCATTTCTGCCACTGCCCTAGTAGCAGTGTCAGTGGTCTAGTTCTCAAAACTGGGAAATATTCTTCCTCAGGGTATAAGATTTGGGGCCCACAAAATATAATCCAAGGACAGGATGGGCCTCACCCCATGGAATTCCTCTAGCAGTGATCAACTTAGAGTGACATCCTCTTTCTTTTGGGTGAGTTTCCTGTGTTTTGGTGGGAATTTCTATAGGACCACTGTTTGTTATCCTTAGTGAATTAATCTTGAACATTATATCCACAATCCTCTTCATTATTTTTTCCAAGGGGCTTTAAAGGTCAGATACATATAGATTTTTCATTTGATTTTATTTCAACCAATGCTTATTGAGTACCTATGATATCCCAGGCACTGTGCTAGACTGTAGATCTATAGTCACTTAAGACTTCAGAGGATTCAACAAGTAAGAATGACATTACCCTGAAATTAGCGTTTGAGTTTACTGGGAGACTATTCCTGCTACTGCCATATGTGCCAAAAAAATCTGTAAGATTTGCAAGAAATTATAAATGCCAATAAAAGACAGCTCCCTGTGCATATTTAATTTTTGTTCTCTCTCTTAACTACTAATGTGGGGGAAAGAAAGCCTGTTTTTTACAACTTAACTTTCTAAGTGACTTAGACATCTTCGGGGGCTTCTTATTTTTTTCTACTTTCATGAGCCCTCTAAGGACCAACATACTAAAATGATGATTATTCTTTCCAGATGTTGGAGTTTTGATTGCAAGTAGAATAGGAGCAGCTGAGTGGTGGTGGAGCTGGTGTTGCCTAGTGGAAAATAGTCAGACACCACCACAAAGCCCTGCCAAGTCTCTTGCAATGTTTTATTTGTACTGATATGTGTTTGGCTCAATCAGCTCTGCTTGAGGTTGCAGGGCCGATCAGAATGACCAAGCAAAACAGCTCTAAGGGTATTCTCTCCAAGTCACTGTGACTCCTGAGGACTGAGCAGAGTAATGATAGAATTGATTCTGCATTTAAGTAAGATATTGTACAAAATATATACCATTGGTGAATATGTTAAATATCTTAAGAAATTGCTTAATTCAGAAAGTAAATGAGCAATCAGATTGGAAGGAAATTCTGAATATTTAAATGAATAGTTGCCTCTAAAATTGCCACTATGTGATTTAAGAAAGTCATGGAGTCACTATTAAATTATATTAATTTTTAAAATTTCATCTTCTGCTTTAAAAAAAGTACTTTAAGTCCTATTCATTTGTGTTCATCCTGGAGGTGTCTTGACTGTCCTAATTATATGCTTCTATTTATTTCAGAGGTAACTATGTAGTTTGCCTCTCCATCCATCTTGGAGTTCCTAATTGGAACCAACTTTTGAGCCATTAGTTTCCCCTGCTATATTGCCTGCCAGTCTAGAAGCTGATATGTATCTGTAAAGCTAGTGGCAATTTTGACTGTTTTTAGTAAAAGACATTTTATACTCTCCATTTGCTGCAGGGACATGTTTGTCATCCAATTTTGATCTGGTTTCTAAAGTTGTCTTAGTCTTTTTAACCATGTTAGAGCAGGGCAGGTATCACAGAGTGGTACATGTATTCAGATGATGCTCATAGAGGGAACCTCTACCTGAGATCCCTGCATTTTGTTTCTTGGTTTCTGTTATATAGGACACAAAATGGGGAGAGAGAAAGGAACTATATATTATCAGTCCAAACATTAATCTGTCAAGGTGATGCTTTTGTCACTCTCAAATCACCTTTAGTTTTTCTGACATTGGGAAATAATTCTATGTAACAAGATACAAACTGCTGAAATTTTTTTTGTGTGTAGTTTCATTGGAATAGTGCTTAGCAAATCCCAGACATCTTTTTGGAGTCTCTAGGAAATCTGGATTCAAGAAGAAACGTTTGAAAAACAATTTTATAAATTCAGTTTTATTAGTAAAAATGTTCCAGTAGGGGCAGCATGACAAATGGGAAGACTCTGCAGTCAGACAAGTGTAGGTCTGGGTCCTAGTTCTGCCACTTACTAACCGTGTCAACTTGGCCGGACTATTTTACTCCTGGAGCCTCAGTTTCCTTATAGCCTTGTAAAGTGATGAAATGAATACATACCTTTCAGAATTATTAGAGAAATCAATGTACACAGATTTAGATCAGAGAAGGCCTCTCAAAAACTAGAAAATACTTAAAAATACAATATGAAAGTTGTTATTACATAGGTTAAATTTGCACTGTGAAGCACACTAGTCATATAAGGCAAAAGAGTAATGCTAAGCAGCCTAGTGTGTGGTTGTGAATCTTCCTGCCTTTGCCATGGCTGTAAATAATAATACTAATAGATGTCATTTATTGTGTTCTTATTCTGTACTAGGTATTGTACAAACATGTTGTCGTTTAATCTTCAAAACTGTCCTAAGGGGTAGTTTAATGATACCAAACAATGAGCTCATCTGAGGTTAGAATTTAAAAAAATTTATTTTGTCATTTCATAGTCATAGTTAGTGGATTTTTATACAAATAAATTAGACTAATTCAACACTCCCCACAAAGTTTAGATATTATGGTTGTAGTCAAACGGAAAAAGCTCCAAGAAAAGTATAGTTATACATAAAATCTGAATGTTTTGTTTATTCATTTTTAAATAAGTGTATGTTTGAAAAGATAAATCCTGGGGCCTACTTGTCAAGTTTGCCAGGACCATGAACGACATGAGCTGAATGATGCTAGCAATGCCAATCTCTGTGAGGAAGCCAGAAGTGGCTCCTATTGGCTCATTACCAAGCACAATTGCTTGGAGTAGGTACATAATATCTACTTAGTAGGTACTTGATATAGTAGGTACTTAATAATATCTGTTAAATGAAACTTTTTGAACAAATAAATGAGGTTTTTCTTTTTTCTTTTCTTTTTTTTTGAGACAAGGTCTCACTCTGTAACCCAGGCTGGAATGTAGTGACCTCACAATAGCTCACTGCAACCTCTAACTCCTGGCCTCAAGCCATCCTCTGGCCTTGGCCTCCCAAAATGCTGGGATTATAAGCTGTGAGCCACCACTTGTAGCCCTTTTAATATGGAAAAATACCCTTTTGAACCTTTTTAAAATAAGTTTTCCCATTGATAATTTTAAGGTTTTCAAAAACTTTTCCAGTACTTGAAGCTTAAAATAGCTTTAAAAGCTATTCTGAATCTTTTCAAATGAACATTTGATTTTTTCATTGTTTTAATTAAAATTTTTTTTAAAATGTGAGAAAATGCGTTTGTAAGAAAATCACATATTTAAATCTTACATATAAGTATATGAAATGCTGTAAGTTATAAAAGTAGCTATATCATGAGTAGGCAAAGAAAGAGAAATAATAAAATTTGCAAGATTCCAGTAAGCTTAAATTTTGAATATAATTCAGTTTTTATGTTTTCTGTTTACGTTTTCTGGACTACATGCAAAATAAAATAAAAAAGATAATAAAAATAGTTTATATATTACAGTGCTTATAATGTTCTAAGACCTGCAAAGTGCTTTACATCGTATTTCTTAATCTTTACAATAACGCTGTCAGGTAAGCATTGCTATCTTTATCATTTTACAGGTGAGAAAACTGACACGGAAAGGTCAAAAGATTTGCCCAATGTCACATTGCCAGCAAGTGGCAGAGACAGGACTGGAGTACAGGTCTCTTTGACTTCACATCCTACAATCCTGCTTGTTTGTTTTGACAAGAGTTCAGCCTGAGCTTGGTGGGCAGAGTGCCTCCAGGACTTGGTTTCCACAGTAAGTGGAGAGGGGGTCATTGGTCAGTACATTGATGCCAACTAATAGATAGCTTGTTCTTTCTAAAGTATCCCAAATTATTTGCACTGGCAAAAGGAATATCCACTTATGTTCTCAAGAGAGTTAAATAAAGGAACCTCCAGAAGTAAAAGAAAAAAAAAGAAAAAGAAAAAAAAGGATGTGTGCGAAAAACAAAACTCTATTTGAAACTGATTTTTTTTTTTAAATGAGCTATTATAGGAATCAAACCGAATACTGAGGATTCTCATAAACTATAAAGTTCCTTTCCTGATTTAGCATTATTGCTCAGTCCAGGAGTTCTCAAAACATGTAATTGTTTGGTTATTCTCCCCTTGTGTGACTAGATCAAATTATGGAGCAGACGCAGTCTCGAACCTGTAATAGCACCTGAAAATCATTCACAAAGCATCATTCTTTCAAATTAATTAATGCAAAGTTCCAACTTCATTTTTCTCCTTCTAAATGGATTTGTGTAAAGGCAAGGAAATTTAAATAATCTTTCATGCAACATTAGTTTGAAATTTTCATTATATGAAAGCACACATTATAAAATCAAAAGTACTATACAATAATAGTGATGTAATAATGGTGATTCCCCTCTCTCACTGCATTTACAATGTTTCTCCATTTTACATTACCTTCTATATTATAATATATTTCAAAGTTAAAAAAGTCCATAATGGACTACTGAGGGGAGGAAATCTGCTTGTTGGCCATGCGAGAAAGATTAATGTGGTTTTGAAAAACCCGAGTAAGTAACTTTGATGTTTGCTCATTTATATCTCAAGAACTCTTTTCTCTAAATATATTCAATTAGCTAAATCCAATTGCCTTATCTTGTGTCTCTGCACCTTTATTTTTAAAATAATATGAATGGAGGAAACAATCTTTTAAGTTTCCTGTAGTAGTATTAATGAAAGTTAAAATCAAGTAGAATAATCAAAAGAATGCATGATATTTTAATAGCTATGCTGCCAAAAATGGCACCTATGTTTATTTGACTATCTGATTCTCAGACAGAACTAAATGAATTTACAAACTTTCCAAAGTAAGCACAAACTGGGAAAAAGAAAAAAGAAAAGAAAATAAAGAAAAAAATCACCCTCAAAAGCATGAGATTCCAGCCTAATAGGTAATTGTTTTGGAAATTTATGTTTCTAAAAAGGTGGGGGGTACTAAAATGCAAACACCATCTCAACACCATAGCTAATTGAAAACAGTTGGTGAATGGGTTGATGTTGGCAAAAAGAAATGAGTTACAACACTTGAGATAACTGGTGCAGAACTCAGAAAGAAGTCCAAGGAAGTAAATATTCTTTGCTTTGCAGGCAATTTATTTTAGCCAGACAACTACGTGAAGGATGGTAGTATCCAGAAGGTTATTCTCTTTGAGACAAGCAGATAACTATCCTTTTAAGGAAATAGTGTTCTCTGAAAAACAAAAACCAAACAAAAAACCTAGTGCTCAAATACGCTGTCTTTCTAAGCACTATGTTTTCCCCCAAGGAATGGCCTAAGGAATTAGGTACAATTATTATTATTATTTTTAAATAATTTAACTCAGTTTTACTGAAATGTGATAATACTCAGTGCTGGCAAGGGGAAGAGGAAGGAAAAAGTTAGTGGGAAAGCAACTGTTAAAATCTTTCTGGAGGGCAATTTGTTAACACTATCGAAATCCATAATGTATGTACACATTTTGTCTCAGTGATTTTGCTTTTAGCGAGTTATCCAAAGGATATTTAATAAGCAGAGATGCAGACAAAAAGTGTTAACTATATGTCAACTAAAAAGGAAATAGTTAAAAAAAGTAAGCACATTAATATAGGAGAATACTATGCAGCCAGATTCTGGAAAAGGTTTCTTGACATCAAAAAATAATCATACTACGTTACTATGTTGCTAAAGGGAAAATGAGCAGACCAAAAAAGAATAGAGAGTAGATAACATTTAAATGAAGACAAAATGAATATATCCCCTGGGTGGGTGGGGGAAGAGGGATTGATGGGCAGCAAACCACAGCAGGAAAAAAAATATTGCAAATGGCTGAGATTGCCTTTACCTGTGATGTGTAATATGCTAGAATTGGGAGCCAGAGCTAGAACAGCAGAACTTCCTGAGTTGACCTAAAGATATGAATACGTCTGTGTGGTTACTGAACATAGATTCATATTTGGAGTGGCCCAAACCTAGATAATGTTTGAGAACTATGTTTTGTATCAGACCATTAATTTAGAATACTTTTATATATGAAAATTCTCAAATGATTAATCATCAGAGACATAAAGCCAAGATTTTATTTTATTACAATTTTTATATTGTGGGATTTTACACTCTATAAATAATGTCACAAGTACTGTCCTTTATATACCATCTTAGGTTGTATATTTAGTGCTGCTGGCTGTCAACTTGTTAGCCACTTTGGTTTGGGGTACCTGCTGCCTCTTTAATGGCACATTCTTAAAACCACATGTATTACAAACTGTCTGGCTGGTGCTGAAATAAGCCAATAGAATTCTAATTTCGGTTTTAAAATTAGCTTGATTACAGAATCATGCTGGCATAAAGGATTTCCCATGCCAGTAAACAAAGATGTGGGCTCCCCTGGTGGATTTCAGCATTCAGAGCATAGTGGGAACCTGTTTTGCCCTTGCTCTTACTGGATAGAGGCAGCTCCCTTTCCTGCTCCAGTGCCTACCCTGGATACTACACTCGGAAAGCAGTGGTAGGACCAGCAGGGCTGGCTGCCAAACATGAAATGGCCATGTTTTACAAAAACATGCATAAAACCGGTCAGGTAGCAGTCATTGAATTATTCTGAGATCTCTGCTTGTATCTTTTCACGATGTGTTAAAAGTTCTCATATTACAGTGCATTTATATCAGTGTATTTATTTATAAAAAAATTTTATTTTGAAGCAGTCTCAAATTATAGAAAAATTACAAGAATACAAAGAACTTTCTTTTCCTCTGAATTATTTGAGAGCAAATAGCCTTTATGATACCCTATCACCCCTGCATGCTTTAGTGTGTATTTCCTACTGAGGACATTCTCCTAGTGAACTACAGTAAAATCATCAAAATTATGAAACTAACATTGACAAGTTACTACCATCTAATCATCAAACACCATTAGAGTTTCACGAACTGTCTGAAAAATGCCCTTTGTACCAAAAGGATCCGCATCAAAAGCCCACATTACCATTCAGTTGTCAGGTGTGACTTTTTAATCTTCTTCAACCTTTCCTCATTCTTTCCTTGACTTTCATGACCATGACAATTATAGGGCAGTTATTTTGTGGAATGTCTTCAATGTGTTTTTGTTATGTCTCGTATTTATTAGATTCAGTTTACGTGTCTTTGGTAGAAATATCACAGAAGTATTTCTGGGTTCTTCTCATTGTACCCCATCAAGATTTCTATTAGTCCCAGTGTTGGTGATGATCACAGTGATCATTTGATTAAGGAGGTGTCTACCAGCTTCTCTTAATAATTAATTACTTTTTGTAATTAATAAATGTTTTGTGGAGAGGTACCTGAGGCTAGCTAGACATTTCATTCCTTATCAGACTTATTTATTTATTTAATTTATTTATATTAGTATGGACACATGGATTCCTATTTTATTCAAAGGATTATGATCCCTTTCTATGATTAATTATTTTAAAGCCCTAATTGTCCCCCTCATTTGATTGAGGGAATCTCCTTCAAGCTGACTTCTATGTTCTCTGACATACCCAGTCGCCTTTGAGCACTTCCTTTCTTTCTGGCACAAGAGGTTCCAGGTTCCTCTTGTCCTTTCCCTGCCCCAGCCCTGGAATCATCCATTTCTATAAGAACCTTTAGTTCCTTTTGTTACAAGGTGAGCTCATTGCTACCCTTTGGGTTGACAGAGCTGGAGAATATATAGGTAGATAATCTACAGAATCTGTATTGTTTTTCATAGCGATATCTCCAATTCCACTCCAACATCACAGGGATCATTTTTTTCTCTTTATATATATATAATTTATTTTACCATATTTCCATATTTGCATTTCTCAGTAACTGCAAGAAATCTATTTTTTCCTATAGCCTCAATATGTTCAATTATTTGCTTGAATATAACAAATCTGCTGCTGCCAACAGCCTTTCCATTGAGGGTGGTCTATTCACCCTGCTTGGGCTTTGACATGTGGATATCATCCTTATCCCACTTGGGACTTGACACCCCCATGCTGTGTCGCCCCCATAGATGGAGACTTCACACTCCATTTGCCTCTGACATCTGGTGACTGGTCATCGTTTTACATGGATAATTTCCTAACTCTGCTCTAGCTTTGGCAACCAACTTTGGGCTGTCTCCCAGCAACAACATCCTCTTCACCTATTCAGGGCTCTGTCACCTCTCACTGGGCTGCCACTATCACTACCTCCTTGGGTGGACACTCTCCTCATTTTGCTTGGGCACCAATGTCTCCTCTGGGATCCCCTCCTTTCCCCTGCAGCCCTGTGCAGATGCTTACCTTGGTAAACCCATTTTTGAGTTGAGAAAGAAAGGGAAAGGAAGAAAAGAAGAAGAAATAAAATAGGTTTATTTTTAAAATTCAAGTATAAGAAATGGCCACTGGGCATTCTGCCTCTGAACCACTCTGCCTTTCTTACTACATGAGGGGGAAATTATTAGAATTCATTAGAGTGTGGGTAGTTCAAGTGAATCAAGATGATGCCCAAGGAAAAAGGGTTCAGTAGACAGTTTAATAGCAAGTTAAAAAGAATAATAGCTCTTATTTATTGGGTACTTACTATTTGTTAGGTACTTGGGTTACAATATTTAGCAATTTTCTTGATAGGTGGGCGTTATTCAGCATATTTTACAAACCAGGAAACTGAGGTTTATAGAGGTTCACCAACTTGCTAATGATTAATAGAGGGGTCTAAGCAGGGCTTCAATCCAAGTCTGGCTGATTTTATAATCATTCTTTCTTTTACTGCTCATGAGTATTACTGTTAATTGAGAAGGAGAAGAGATATAGACAATTTGAAAAATCACTATTTTACTTTGATGTGGATTTGTATATAGGTGTTTCTAGGGTTCTTAACTCTTTCAACAAAGTAACAAAGTCGTTCTAGGAAAAGCAGACTCAGGAGCTGCTGGACACCTTCCTAGTTCTTAACCTTAGCTCTTCTGTTATGGAAAAAAAGAACCTGAGAAGGAGTGCTCAGACAGTTACATATTAACTGCAAGGAAAGAATGATCCAGAAAGACAGCAGGCAGGAGTGGGGCCCAGGAAATGAAGATTTATTTAAACTGACCCCTTGGAGCAATCAATCTGTATGTGGGTGATATTCATCTGTAACATGGAAGGGGTAGAAAGAACAAGCTAATAAATATTTGTATAATTATCTTATTTTGATTCCAAGCACCTCCCTTTTAACTTCTACTGGGCAGGAGACAAGGGAGATAATGACAATTTCAACCAGTATGTAAGCCTGCAATTAGGTGATAGCTTCAGGATCAC
The DNA here is from genome assembly GCF_000956105.1 of Propithecus coquereli. Classification (NCBI taxonomy): domain Eukaryota; kingdom Metazoa; phylum Chordata; class Mammalia; order Primates; family Indriidae; genus Propithecus; species Propithecus coquereli. Next base: position 20,200,103 of record NW_012153062.1, on the reverse strand, counting down.
TGGGAACCTGCTATTTTATCAGTGTTCCTTCTGTATCTGCATTGAAGTTGAGGGTAGATTATTCTGGTGACCCATATGTCATGCAATGTTGCAGACTTCCCACCAGTTGTTCCACTACAAGCATCACAATGGAAACAACAACCTTCTACTTCCCGGATCTTGCTGTAGTCTGGTATTGGCACCCGTTGTTTAGATCATTCAGTTGGTATGCTTTAACCTTTTATAATAAATAGAATATAGCTTTGGTTTTATAGCTTCTTTAATATAAACAACAATAAACAAACCCATGATTTATGCAAAAAGAAATTTTTCATTCTCTTTCCTCCAAGTATAAAGAATGAAGCCTTTGTAAATGAAAACATGATCCTCACCCAGAGTTATAAAATGAATTCTACTAGACAGCCTAGCCAACAAATTTATGAAACTTTTTAGGATCTTAATGAGAATGTTTAGAACTGAGACTCCTAGGCAGGAGGCCAGTATGGCTTTAGCTCTAGGGGGAGGGAAGAAAATCTAGTGGCATGTTCTCAAGGTCCCTTTTCATTTGTTTAGTTCACTCAAGCAACTTTACTTCTGATTATGTAATATCACTTGGCATTTATATTAACTTTTTATACGGGGTACTCATTGCTTTTCAATACCAACTTACACACTTTCACTCTATACCTGGGTTGGTGAGCAATAAATAGCACTGCACATATTACGCTGATGGTGGAACTGGGCCTTTCAACATGAAGTGATGTGGAACATTGAGCAATTACTTGGTTTTATGAAGCTGGAGAGAATATTAATCATCTAGTAAGACAAGCTAAGGTTATTTACTTGGAGAACTGTTTTAAATCTTATATAAAATTGTAAGCTTCTAATATGTTTATTGCTTTTGCCAGAGAACTGGACTGTACTATGAAGATAATTTAAATTTTATGACTGAATTTCATATTGGTAATAAACTACTGGAACATTTGGTGTTAAATGTAAAAACAAGTTACTCAGCTGCCTGAAGAAAATAGTATGACCACATGTTGAAAACAGGTACTTACTAAAGCAATTATAATATATTACAGAGAAGTGGGAGATAAGGCTATCACTTATTTTTTAAAAAATAAGATTGTGTTCACATTTTGCTAGTTTAGCAAATAGTTTGTATCCCAGTCAAAGGGATAGGATATTAAAGAGATACTAAAACAATGAAGAAGTAGAAAAGATTTTAAAATATTAAAGGAATAAAGATTTAGTATAGGGAAAACTAATAATTATATGCAATTACATTCTTAAGTGAATTATAGAAATTCTATTATTGTTGGTATTAATAATACATGGGCATTACTGCAGTTACTTTGGTTTAAATCTCAAATATATTATCGTATATACTATATGCTAGTACCTAGCATAGTGCGGTGCACATATAGAAGTTTAATGTTTCTCGAGTTGCGATAAATTTGTATTAACAATTCAGCAACTCTTTAGACAGCTTAATGAAGGCTGAAACTTGAGAATAAGTGCCAGAAACTTACTCACTGTCAATAAGAATGCACTTTTAAAATGTTGTTAGCATGTTTGAAATATCAAAGAATTTTTAAGTATAGAGACAGAGGACTCCCATTATGAGCATGTATTAGAAGTTAATATGGGTCTGACGAAAAAATATTTTATAAATATTAAGACAACTCTTTACAGAATAGGGGAGTTTTCCAATTATACAAATAGGTTGCCAGATATAAGAAGTTTAAACTTAGAATGCAAATATAATAGTATAACCAGAGAAACCATATACCCTAATGTGTGAGTACTGTAGCTATAGGAAGGAAAGCCTGCAGTAAAAGGAAGCTGCTAGGTGGTCCCCATGGGCTGGGGATTTCAGTACCTAGGACTTAAAACTTTAGAAGCACCAGTGAGTCAGGCAAGAAGAGTTATTGCCTGGCTGTTTTTCCTAGCATCCGATTCTTCAGGATTCTCCAGTGGGTGCATTGTTTATGCTGTGAGTTAGTGACTAAGAATTTAGTCAACAACAATTAAATAACACAAGGCATTTTCATCCGTGTTCTACTAGTTCCTTGCAGGAAAGCTCTAGTCTGTTAGCCAGGGGAGGAGGATTCTTTTGTCTCCTCCTTGTATTTTTCTTTACTTCCTAACCAGCCAAATTATTGCCTGTGTTTTGCCTTTGCATTAAAAAAAGAGAGCATGTAGGTAGTCATCCATCCTAAGTGCTTTAAACAAAATGCACAATAAAAGCGTTCTTGAAGGGGGGGAAGAAAGGAGGGATTTAGGGAAGACAAGCCCACCTATCTTTCTTTATGAAAGATGGCACTTTTTAGAATTGGCTTTTCTTTTCCTCCGAAGAAGAGACACCAATAAAAAAGAAAGTAAGAAAGGAATCTACTGGAATGTGAGATAACTAAGCTCATTCATCTTTACTCTTTACAATAAACATTGCTGGCTTTGACTTATGAAAGGACAGCAAAGCTAATTCCAGGCAGTAGAGGGTGAGAGACCTATACTTCACAACCATCTCTGAATGATACAAGAGCTAATTGTAAGCAGGATGAACAGAGCTTATTAAGACCAAGGCAAGTATTTAGTAACCAAACAGCTATATCCACCTTTTACTCTCCTTATACATACGTGGAACTTTATGCACTAGCACACAGAAGGGGAAGAGAATTCACTTATGTTTATTGTGTGCCAAGTACTATGATGGACATTTTACCTAAAATATTTATTCAACTCTAAAATATCTATTAAATTATTACAGACTGTTACTTATTGAAGTATTACAGGGGTTTTTTTGAGGATTAAATGAGATAAAATGGGCAGTATCTGGTACATTAAATTCTCACGATGACCACGTAAGTCTCAGCAATGTTAAAGGGACCCATTGAATGTCACACAGCTAATAAGTAGCCGAGATGGTGTTCTAATCCAGGACTGGTCCCCCTCATCCCCCACCCCTGAGTACTTACTAGTGTTGCCGCACTCTGTTGACTACAAAACAGGGTATGTGATAGATACTGTCTGCTATGCATGTGATAGCAAGAATTTTGGGCCAGAAATTCCAAGCAAAAGTGTATTATTGTTAAATAAAATCTATTATGAGAATAATTTATAGTTACTGTGAGAAGTATATGTTTATGCCTCTCCTACTTTTCTTAAAGTACAATGTTTTGCAAATGCTTAATTTCGTCTTTGCAAGCTGAGTGCTGCAAGCAAGCTGTTTTGTGTGTCTGTGTGTCTGTGTGACAGGGGGATGTGAAGGAGAGAATGGAGTGGAAAGAATGCAAAAATATTTTAATGACATCCCTTGATTACATCTTGTTTCAGAGAACTAACCATCAAACAATTGCTTTCTGCCAAGTTTGACTGGTGTCTCTTTGGTGTTAGCATTGTCAGTAGTAATATAGTGCTGTATGGTGACTTCTTTATTTAATTACTATTTACCTTTGCCTGTGCTAAACAGAATTTGCCAAAGTTGCCACTTTTTCTAGGAGTTTAAATTCTTTGCATTAAGTTATTCCATCACATATACGTTTTTCCACTAATAATATGTAGAAAAAAGGAAATAAAAGGATAACAAAATGTGAGATATCAGCAAGAAAATCTCCCCAGTTTTCTATCTTCATGTTACTAGGGAAAACATGGAACCTCCTTATATTTGTAATTAAAAATGAAACAAAAAATGCTAGCTTTTATACTTTAATTACTTTTGGGGCATAAAAGCAGGGAATAAAAGCTTTAAGTGAATTCAAGGAAAAAAAGAAATTGCCCATTTCTAGGAAAAAGGACTTAAAAAAATTATTAAAATAGACAGTTTGTAAAATGCCTCTGTGGACATCAAGTAGTTCTTACAAAACAAAATTTTAATTATTTGTGTATAAATAAATAAAAAACATACGAGTTAAATTTCATATAAAATACACATGACTTAAAAAATTAAATGTAAAAAAGCAGTTGGCAAAACTTCTTTGGCGTTTGGGAGAACACAAAATATGTTTTGGGTTTGGTAGAGCCACAGATATTTAAAAAATATCTTGAAATAATCACCAAACCCAAAGTGTTTCTCAGTTAGCCCATTCCACAGAAACTTTTTATTGTGATGATGTCTGATGATTGATCTTTTTTTTAACTAAGAAAAAAATCCACTTAGAAATTCAAGGGAGATCAAATTTTCTTTTTCCAGTGAACTGCTAGAATTTGAAAACCCAATAATTTAACAGGCATGTTGTTTGCTTGTTTTTAAAAATGGGCAGCAGCAATATTATTACAGTTGTTATACTATTTAAAAATTGGCCTGTCTCCATTCACAGCTCATGTTTCCTCTTAAAGTTTCAAGAGAACTGAAGAGACCATCTCATCTGTCTTTCGATCTTTCTCCTTCTCCTCTTCTTTCCCCCCTTTTCCCCTCTCCTTCTTTTGTATTTCTTCATTTTTCTTGAGTACATTTCAATGATAGCAAACTTGGTTGTATGTTGAATATTGCAAAGTAGGCAAATGTCAAGCCTAGTTCTCTACCGTTCTAGCAAACCTGTTCTCCTCTCATAATCCTTAGCTTCTCTCCAGGTGCCCAGTGTTCTAGGGCTGCCCCAACTCTTTACAGCCTCAGCCACACAGACCTCTATGAATATACCACTGTGGAGTACCCAAATCATCCTCTCGTTGACACTCTGGGGAGATGGGTGTTGGAAATATTTTGTATTATTTAATTATAGTTGCTCACAATACTTTGTTGAAGAAGAAAAATAACATTAGACTTTAGTTGGAGAATTTCGAGTAATTTTTCTTATGACTCTTTTGGTACAAGCAATAGAATTTCATTCAAGCTAGTTGAAAGATGATGCAGGGATATCTCAAGGTACCCAAGAATTAGATAGTAGTAAGACCTAGAACTGGGTATTATAATACCATAAAGCTCTTTCTGTGTCTTTCATCAGCTACTCTGGATGAGTCTGTATAATTTTCCTTCTTGAAAGTGGGGCTTCTACTTCTTTGGTATACATAGAAGAAAATGTCTACATATAGCTTCTGAATTTACTTGTACCAAGTTTAGCCACCAGAAGATAGACTGAGTTTTTCTTTTGTTTCACATTTTAAATTTTAGAGGCAGAGCTCTTACTGGCCCAGTTTGGTTAAGGAACTCGCTTCCAGCCCAGCCAATTGTGGCCAAGGGATAGGAGTCACATAGTACAATCATGGCTTCTGGCAGCCGTTCTTTTAGTCATGTGAATGGTGTGGATGTGAGGAAGGATGGTGCCCAGGTAAAGAGGGGCTAGGGTGATAACCCAAAAGATGCACACGTGTAAGTGTTAATTTTCTTGTTAAAGAAAATTAGGCTATTCCTTATTTATATTTTATTTACTTGAAAGAATAGATCTCTAATGTAGATTTTTGTTAGGCATTGCAATAGGATTAGTAGGAGACAGATAAAGAGACAATAAATACAGTCAACTTAAAAAATCTTTTGTTAAAATTTTGTGCACATTTTAATTTTCCTTGTTGGAAAAAGGATTTGGGTATGTTTTGATACTCTCATTAAAGGTAGGGCAATAATTATTCATTCAGTTCCTTAAATAAACAGTTATTGAATACCTAAACAGTGTATTAGATCAAGATACAGACATGCTTAAGATACTCTTTGCCCTGAAGGGGCCTATAATTCATTTAGGAAGATGAATGTTAAAAATACTATGCTACATTGTGGTAAGTGGAATAATGGTGGCCCAAAGGATAAAAAAATGCAATGATTTTCTGTGGATCAGGAGAAGCCACAGGGAATGAAAGAGCTCTGCTAAAAAGAGAGAGAGAGAAAAAGAATACTTTGGGCAAAAGAAATATGATCATAGGCATGGATTTATGAGACAATGAAGTCTTTGAAGAGACTCCTGACAAGTCTAAAGAGGTAGAAGTAGTTATCTCTCTCTCCCTCCCTCTCTTCCTTCTTTTCTCCTTATCTAATTCGGTTAAATTAGTACTACTGCCTCTATACCCTTGCAGGCTGATTTTATTTGGAGCCTTTAATGCTGCTCAGCAATCACATTCTATTTTTCTAGTTTACTTTTTCTTCCATTTTCCTAGATGATTATTTCATTACTTCTCCTCTCTCTTCAAACTTTCAGTATTTCCTCTTCCATCTTGGCCCTCAGCTAATGACCCTGTTTTCTGTTTTACTAAGAAAATAGAAGAATTCTGCAGAGAACTTCCCTGAGCTTCCATTTCATCTACCCACCTATGTGCAACTGTACACATAGACCGTGTCCCTTATGTTACTACGGACAAGTTGTCCATGCTCCTATCTAAGGCTCATCTCTCCCCTTGTACATGAGTTTCCATCTCTTCGCACTTGCTTAAAATATCATGTAAGCAATTTTCCTTTCTCTTTTTATGGAATCATTCCCAATAGTACACAGATGGGCTGTTTTTTTCTCTTTCACTTAAAGGAAACAAAAACAAAATGAGCAAAAACAGGTCTGTTGATCCCACTTCCTCTCTGGGTCTTGCCTTGTGTTCCCATTCTCCTTTAGAGTAAGACTGCTTGAGTAGTTGCCTGTATTTGTAGTCTCTGGTGTCTGTTGTACTTTGTGTTTTGAATCCACTCCAATCCTGCTTTTACTCTTATCAGTCAAGGTTACTAGTGACCATCATGTTGCTAAATCTGATGGTCATATTTCTTAGTTCTCATCTTTTTTGGCTCATTAATATCATTTGACATGGTTGATCATATTCTTATTCATGAAACACTTACTTGACTTGACTTCTAGGACATCACACTCATCAGGTTTTCCTTTTCCTTGGCCATTTTTATTCGCCTTTGGCTGGTTCCTCCTAATCCTCTCAATATCTTAACTTTGGAGTGCTCTGTGGCTCAGTCCTTAGATCTCCTTTCTAACTAGACTTACTACCATGATGATCTCATCTGGTTTCATGGATTTAAACACCAGCTATATGCCCTTACTTAAGGTGTGTCTCCTGTAGCAGCTCATTGTTTTATTTATTTTTGAAAAAAATTTCTGGTTTTATAATCCTTTATTTAAAATGTTTGGTATGTTTGATGCAAATATTGATATATATGGGTTGAATATATCAGTA
>NW_012153062.1:20174451-20177671 GCF_000956105.1 Propithecus coquereli | reverse complement strand
CTGTGGATTCCAAGACAACTTCACAGAAAGCTTTTGAGCATGGAATGGAAAAACAGGTTAGGAGGAATATTATTCAAGAGGATTAAAAAATAGGCTTTGGTAGTTAAACTAGATAAGTTAAAATACCATTTATTGAATTTTTTTCAGATTACAGAGATTATTGAAGAATTTACAAGCCTGGAAAGCCTGAGAAGAAAATATAAATCATCTATTATATAGTCTTACTGAGCAGAGATAAGCACCAGTAACATTTTGTATGCAGGACATATGGGTATATGATATGGATATATGTGGTTGTTCAAGCTGTTGCCTGCTCAAGTGTAGACAGTCAAGGGAGTAAGTAGGGTCTTGAGTGTGCGTGTATTTGTGAAACTGGAATCACACCACGTACACTATTTTGTAACCTACTTTTCTCTGTTACCACATAGTGTACATTTTCTCACGTGTGGTCACATAATTTTTTAGATCAGCTTAGTATTCCATAAGATGGATGTACCATAATTTCTTTAAACAGGCTTTGTGCACAATGACATTGTTAGTTTCACTCTTAAAGTGTAATATGAACAGCATTGTGCATATTTTTGACTATTTTCTTATGATAAGCTGTCTGACATGGACAGTTTATCATGGGTATAAAAATTTATAAGGCTTTTTGGTCCACATTATGTGATATAAAATTTTCCTTTTAATCCTGAGATTCCATAAAGTCTTGGACCCAGGAAAGCTATCTTGTCAAAGGTCACATAGCTAATTCTGAGCATAGTTATTTCTAATTTTATTATCCAATACCATATGGATTGATACAATTCTCCATGACAATACAAAATTCAGGAGCTACGGAAATATGCTGTTCTTCCAATCATTATTGCTACCCTTGAGATAAGATTAGGGGAATTATTAAATAATTTATGCATTTTCAGTGATTTTTCACCCTCTTATCTTTATTTTATTTACTTGCTAACTACATATAAATCTGGACAAATTGTGAGATCACTGAAGGTAGAGATCAATTTATATACATACTTATTTTGTATCTAACACTCTAAGTTATTGCTTTTTTTTCAGTTTTCAATTGATTATCTTGATCTTGAATTTTCTATGTAGGCAATCATCTTATTACAAATAATGTTTTTTCTTCTTCTCCTATATTTAACTCTTATTTTTTCCCTTTTTTGCGTTGGCTAGATCACCTACAATAATGTTGAATCACAGCTATCAGAGTGGGAATCCTTATTGTATCAGTAATTTTAGTGCAGATGCCTTCAGTGCTATAGTGCAGGCTTTTCCAAACTATGGACACTAGTTTCCAGAGAGGACAACAAAGGGTTCAGTTAGTCAAAGAAGCTTGGGAAATAGCATGCTAAATTCTCTTTCAGGAGAGTCACAGAACAAACACAGTTTGTTAAAGCCTCAGTAAAAAAAAAATCTGTTTAATTTGTTTAGCTATTAAACTTATTTGCTCTTGGGAAGACTATTTTTTTCTGAACATACCTGTGGACATCTCCTCCCCCTAATACCCATTGGAAAAACCCTGCTCTCTTGTTTCACACTTGAGTATTGTGTGCAGTTGGCTTCTGAGAAATACTTTTTTTTTTCGTCATATAAAGGAAGTTGAGTGTGTTTTTTTAACTCAGGAATTCATATTATATTTTATCAAGTGTCTTTTGCACTTTTATTGAACTGATCATATAATTTTTCTCCTTTAACTCTTAAAAATAATGTCTTGTCAATGGTAAATCATTTCTGCTAATAATACAGAGATTAAGAAGATGAGATCTGTGGTCTCTTTATAGTCCATACTCTAATACTAGGCCTGCCACTTATTAGCTGTATAAAAGTGAACAAGTTAACTTTGTTTGTCTCTGTTTCCTTGTTTATAAAATGGAATGAGGTTGTAGTCACCTAACAAAATACTGTAAAGTGCTTGAAAGAGTGTTTGGCAAATATCAGGCACCCAATCAATGCTAACTGCTGACAATAGTTCTTTACTGTTGGGTATTAATAATGGTGGCTGTTAAAAGCCTGGTGATTTTTAAGATAATACAAATTTGACAATTTTTTTGTGATTTAATTTTTTAGGCTAGTCTTTTCAATTTCATCTGTATCTATGATTATATTGGCTTTTTTATTCCTAATTTTGCATATTAAGTTTTCTTTTTCTTTTTTATTCTTATTCAGAGTTTCTAGATATTTGTCTATTTCATTGGCACTAGAAATGTTTCAATATCATTTTGCAATTGTTAGAAGTGTTACATTTCTAGTTTATTAATTTCTGCTTCTATCTGTGGAAATTCCTTCTTTTAATCCTTTTGGCTTACTTAATTATTTTTTTATTACCTCCTTTAGAAAAATAATGAGTTAACTTGAGTTTGATATTTTTATTTTTATTCTTGTATTTAATATTATAGGATAGATAGGACCTAGATCATGCAGAATTTAGGAGGCCATGGAAAGAGGTTGGATTTCATTTGAAGCATATTAGATGCTCAATGATGCATGTTAAGCAAGTGAATGACATTAATAAGATTTATATTTTAAAAAATTGTTCAGGATGTTGTATGGAACATTACAAGTAGGCAATGGAAGCAGAGAGACTAGTAAGGAGGCTATTGTCACACAATTCCATGTGAGATTCGTGGTCAGACTTGGGCTATGTTGCGAGGTAGAGAAGAGGAGAAAAATGGATGATTCATGATTTATATTGGAAATAGGACCCCTTAAATGTACAAATGGATTGGATAAGGGGGATTGGGAAGTGAGAAGAATTAAGGAAACTGAAAAACTTTCAAAGTATCAGGTTGGTGGAAAGAAGTTACAAAATTATAATGGAATATTAAAACAGTATTAACATTGTCTCCACTATCCCCATCCATTCTGCAGACATTTGTGTGACAGGTTGTGTGCTAGGAACTGAGGATGCTAAGATGACTAAGATCCCTTGCTAACTCTCAGTAGAGTTCCAGGATTATCTTTTATTTGCTGAGCATAAATTCATGGGCATAGTGTTCACTAAATTATGTGATCATGGTCCCTTACCAGGAAAGAGTTTGCAAGACAGTGGAGTCATGTCAGACGTCTTTGGTGTGGGTGGATTGTTCAGCAACAGCAGAAGCTCAGCTGCTGCTTGCTCAATTGATTGATGAGTTTGGCAGCATCCCCCAGTCAAAGACTGTGCCAAGATCTGGCTTCTTGCTCAAACAAAATTCTGTTTATGTAGAGG
>NW_012153062.1:20160416-20163216 GCF_000956105.1 Propithecus coquereli | reverse complement strand
TGATGGGCACTTGGGTTGTTTCCACATCAGGTGTGGGGCAGGTGGGAAGGGGAAGGAGGGGATGAGTACATTCACACCTAATGGGTGCAGTGCACACCATTTGGGGGAATGGACACACTTGAAGCTCTTATTTGGGTGGGGCAAAGGCAATATATGTAACCTAAATATTTGTACCCCTGTAATATGCTGAAATAAAAAAAAAAAGTTTAAAAAATACTTGCATGGAAATCTCTGGCTTTAATCTCTCTTTAGGTGATCTCATTCATGCCCATGGATTTGAATAATATCTATTACTGATGACTCGTGTATTTGTATCTCCATCTGAAACTTTTTCCTGTTCTCCAAACTTATACATCTAACTACCTACCTGATGATACATTGGCTGTTTGATTGAGTGAGTGGGTAGTTGAGGTGAAGATCAGTTTAATATTGAACATGAGAGATTTAAGATTTCTGTGAAATATAAAGTTGAGATTGTAAAGGTAGAAAAATAAAAAGAACCTGGGATGGAGCCCAAAGTTTTCTAATGTCAAGGAGTCAGTAGAGGAGAAGCCAATAAAGAAAATTGTGGAGGTACCCAGTGAGATGGGAAGAGCATCACGAATTGAGGTATCATAAAAGCACGTAAGGATTCTTCTTAAAAGAAAGTAGGGGTAGTCACCTCTTACACCACTGTGCACTAGAGTAAGGTAAGAACTATAAACATAATCATTGTATTTGATAGTATGGAGTAAGCTGGTAACAAGGAAATATATACTAATATTAACAAACGGTTTCAGTGGCATGATAGGACAGAAGCCATGTGGGAATGGATTTTGCAATAAATTGTCAAATCAGTAAAGTAAGTAGCAAATAATTTATACCATACCATTTCACTGTATAAGGACAAGCAATAACAAAATCCTTATATACATGCATATATATCTACATGCATGTGAAAGAGGATGTAGATGAATAAAAGCTGTGTTATTAACATGGGTTATCTTCCATAAAACATCTTTATACTGGGGGTTGGGGGAGTAAACTCACAATAATGGACACGGTGAGCATTGTAGAGGGGAAGGACATGCCTCTAATCCTCGCTTGGGTGAGGCAAAGACATAAAATGTAACCAAAATGTTTGTATCCTCATAATATACTGAAATAAAAAAAAAATTAAAAAAACATCATTATACTATTTGCATTTCTTCACTAGGTATATTCAATAAGTATTATTTATGCAATTAAAAATTAATAAAAATGTTGAAAAGGGAATGGAAAGTATAGAAGTGGAGGCAGAGTATTGTGAACTGTTTTGCTAAGCTTTGTTTTAAAGTGGAACAGGAAAATGAGACAATAGCTATAGGAGGGTTTGGGGTCCACAAAGGAAGATCTTACAGCATGTCTCAATGCTCCCAGGTGATTGAATAGAAGGGGAGATATTAACAATGCAGGACGGGGGAATAACTGCAGAAACAAAGTTTCAGGGAGATTTCTGTATTTTTAACTTCCCAGTTGAAAAAAGCTATCACAAGGAACTGAGGACAACTCAGGACATTGCACTGTGGAATCATCTTCCCCCTACACCAAAGCGTCCCAGTAGTTGAGCCAAGGGCTTCAGCATGAGACAGGGCTGCTGTGTTTTTCTCCTTTCTCCTCCAAGGGCTCCAACCCAATCCTTTGTCTAGAGATGTGACTGTGGTAGTGTCTTTTAGCCTTCATCATATTTGAATGTTATGACATTTTTCTCAATCCTGTACTTCAATTTCATACTTTTGTTTTCTTCTGTCTACTTGTTTTTCTACTGTAAGTCTGCTTGTATGACTAAATAGCTTTTATAGGCCTGCATGGATGATTTATATGCTTTTGTTTGCTTTTATTGGAACTTTTGGGTAAGATATTCTGTTACTAGGAATCTTTATAAATCCTTGGGGCTGAGAAATTTCTCGTTAACAATGGTCCTTTTTTTTTTTTTTTTTTTTTTTTTTTTATCTCTCTCCCCTCTCCCGTAGAAAGACAGGTTGGAATAGTTGTTTTTCTGACTCTTTACCCTGTTGGTGGAATCATTATGAGATTTCTTGAATAATAGAACAAAATGGAGATGAAGAGCATAATGTTTTGCTACTTGAATAACTTTCAGGTTGTAACTTACCCCAACCCCAGCTTAGACAATTGCCAGGAAGGCTTCAATTCTTTCAAAAATAGATTAATAATTTGAGCATTTTGTTTGAAAAACATTGCTATTTTAAATTAGCAAAGGCAGTGTCTTTCAGCAACTCATTCTTTAAAGTTTGAGCAAGCATGCTACATCATAAAGTGATACTTCAGCTATTGCTTTTATCATGCCTACCCCAGTTTGGAAACTAGTCAGTGACTAGGAGGGTATCCACTTCTTTCTCATCCTAAAGCTTAAAGGATCTTTATACATGCTCAGGGAAATGTTACAAATCTATGCCACAAAATGGAATGATGTAAAGAACTGGGGGATATTTAACCTGGAAAAAAAAGAAGAGTCCAAGGGAACATGTTTGATATCTTAAAAACATTTGAAGTTCTATTATTCATAACAGGAATGAATTTACCTTTCATGACCACTTAGTGGAACTTATAGGGAAATCAGATTACAGCAAAGTACGAAGACAAATTTTCTAAGTTTTTGGAGATTTTTCTGTGGATTCCAAGACAACTTCACAGAAAGCTTTTGAGCATGGAATGGAAAAACAGGTTAGGAGGAATATTATTCAAGAGGATTAAAAAATAGGCTTTGGTGGTTAAACTAGATAAGTTAAAATACCATTTATTGAATTTTTTTCAGATTACA
>NW_012153062.1:20146163-20147635 GCF_000956105.1 Propithecus coquereli | reverse complement strand
GTGCTAGGATTACAGATTAAGGACTTTTTTAAGAGGCAAGATAGATGTTGTGTTTGTGGTGGTAATCTGCAAACATCATTTCATTATCGTTTTTTAGTTTGGTTTATACCTTGATATCCTTACATATCAACTGAACTGGTTTCTATTGTGCTCAACATCTCAGAGACCTTCCTCTTTTATCTTCTTCTCTCCCAAGGTTATCTCACTCTTTCCTAAAGCTTTGAATACTGTCTACATGTCACCTCCAAGTGTGTATCTCCGTATCAGATCTCTCACTTGACCTCCAGACTCAGACACGTGACTGTGCACCTGGCATTTCCATTTGGGTGTCTCCTCATAGATATCTCAAACTTCAATAAAGTCCTTGTTTTAGCCTCCCAGTGGGCTCGTTATGGTTTTAATGTTTCCCCCCAAACTCATGTGTTGAAATTCAATAGTCAATGTGATAGTAGAAAAAGATGGGGCTTTTAGAAGGTGGTTAAGTCATGAGGGCTGAGCCCTCATGAATGGGATTAATGATCTTATGAAAGAGATTCAAGAGAGCTGATTCCCTCCCGTTTGCCTATTTTTCCCTTCTGTACCTCCCTCCATGTGAAGACACAGTGTGAGGATGCGGATACAGCAACAAGGTGCCATCTTGGAAGCAGAAAGAATGGACCCTCACGAGACACCGAACCTGCTGGTAGCTTGATCTTGAACTTCTCAGCCTCCAGACTGTAAGAAATACATTTCTATTGTTATAAATTATCTAGTCTGTAGTATTTTGTTATAGCAGTGTAAAAGGGCGAAGACAGGGCTCTTTTAGGGAAGCAATTTAGTGTGGGCTTTTTGGAGTCAGAAAGATCTGGGTATGAATCCCAGCTCAGTTCTGCTGCTTACTACTTATATAACTTTAAGAAAGTTACTGAACCACTAATTTCAATTTCTTTTTCTGTGAAATGGATATGGTAATAGCACCTTCTTCATAAGGTTGTTGTGAGGTTTAGATGAGTTATTGTATGGAGCTAACATGGTGCTTTGTACATTTAAGCAAAAAGTAAATGATAACTACCATCACTACACACCATAGCATCATTCCTGGTCAGTCCTTAAAGCTCATGCTGTCTTTTCTTTTCTGTTTAAAACCAATTGTTTGTTGTGCAGTGTACAAGGGAGCAGTGCACGATTAAGAGAGCAGAATTTACTGATAGAATTTCAGAATTTATTGAAATCTGTAGTTCTTGGTAAGGTATCCCAGATGTTGACTTATAGACGACCTCACTCTTATTCAGAGCTTGTAACAAAATCCTTAGTGGATTACATGCTTCCTTTACAATATTTTTTGTCTGTAATTTTAAAAAATTAGAATTTTTTAACTGGAAACTTAAAACCTGAGAAGATGTCAACAGAGAATGTAGTGAAAGTATTTATGACAGAGGAAGCAGATAGTTCAAGGGCCCAGTGTCTCCTCCCACTAGAATGTAAGTTCTGTG
>NW_012153062.1:20143365-20146113 GCF_000956105.1 Propithecus coquereli | reverse complement strand
TGAGCCACTGCGCCCGGCCAGAGATTCTTAATTCTACGGCTTGATGTCTTTCATCAGTTTTGGGAAATTGTTAGCCATTGTTTATTCAAATATTGCTTCTTACCAATTTGCTATCTCTCTTCTCTGGAACTCCAATTACATATATGTTAGACCTTTGCATCATGTTTATAGATCTCTCTTTGCATCAGTCTGGTTATTTTCTTCTGATTAATATTCCAGTCCACGAATTCTCTCTTTAGCTCTGTCTCATGTGCTATAAAACTCATCTTAGTTTCAATTATTATATTTTTAAAATTTCTAGAGTGTCTATTCTTTCTTTTACATTTTCACTTCTTTTATGAGATTTTCTATCTTTTCATTTAATTTCTGAAAATATTGATGAAAACAAATTTAAAGTATGTTTCCTAACTCCAATAACTGGATATGCTTTGGGTCTATTCTGTGTTTATTTCTCTCCATTGGTTTGTGATAAGTTCCTTTCTTTTTTGTCTTTGTAAAAATTAACTTCAGGGCACTTGCACTAGTTTTCTAGGGTTTCCATAACACAATAAAATAGGTGAGTGGCCTACACAACAAAAATTTATTTTCTCACAGTTCTTGAAACTAAAAGTTAGAGATCAAGCTAAAAATTCAAGATCAAGTAGGTTTGATTTATCTGGAGGCTTCTCTCCTTGGCTTGCAAATGGCTACCTTCTCGCTCTGTCCTCAGATAGTCTTTTCTCTGTGCATATGCATCCCTGGTGTCTCTCTATTTTTCTTAATCTCCTTTTCTTATAAGGACATAAGGTATATTGGATTAGCATCCACCATAATGGCCTTGTCTTAACTTGGTTATCTTTTTAAAGGCCTTATTTTCAAATACAGTCACATTCTGAGGTATTGGGGGTTAGTGCTTCAACACATGAATTTTGGGGGGCACACAATTCAACCATAATAATATTGTATATAAAGAATTATATACAGGCTTTGGATAATGTTGTCTTCCTTCAAAGAGAATTTACTTTTGCTTCTGGGAAGCAGAGTAGGGGGAGTGTGTTTAATTCAGTCAAGGATTGAGCTGATTAGGAGCTAATCTTCAGTCTTGGTAAGAACTAATCAGTTACACTTTACTTCTAAGGTATATGCTTTCAGAGACCCACCTGAAAGCCTTAACTACTTTCCAGGACCCCCCTCCTTGGTAAGGCCTGAATTCCAATTTTTGTTTCTTCAGACCATCACCTGCAGATTTCAAATTAGCAAATGCCTCAAGCATTTTTTTCTTAAGGATCTGCTAACTTTTCTCAACTCTGACATGGCTGAACTTTCTTTACATTCAACTCTTTCTGTTATCCTTTCTTGAATTGCTCTTGAAATTCTTTGCTTCAGTGATTTTTGCTGATCCTTTCTTCACCATTATGAATTTACTATTATTCTAAAATTTCCTTTTTTAGTATTTTATAACTCCTCTCTAATCAATTGAAGGTAAAAAACAAAACAAAACAAAAATACAACAAACCCAAATTCCCATAGTACACACATAGCCCAGGAATGTGCATACAATATTCTTATTTTGTGTTTGTAAGTGTGTCCCCACTTGGTTATAAGTGCCTTTGGGTAATGATTATGTGTTATGCAGCTCTGTTTTTCCAGTGCTGAGTGTCTAACATGTAGTAAGTGTGAATCAATATTTACTGATTGAACAAAAGAATGAATGTTGCTTTTGTAGTGTAACTCCTTTGGATCAATACCTATATCTTAGATTTTCCACTCAAGAACTTATTTGATATCTCATATGATAATAAATTGGAATGAACTTCTAAGGTAGACCATGAATGTTTTGGAACACTCATAGATAATACATGTGAACACTCACAGGTAACATGTGTGACTTCCTCACATAGAACCTAATATCATTCAAAAAGCTGGTTCCTTCTTTGGATGCTTGGAATATATACCACTAAATACTTGTTTGGACACATTATTGGGTCAAGTATTATTCTATTGGCTCAGTTTCATGATAAATTAGCTGTGTTGTTCCTTAACTGATAGAGATACAGATCCCAAACTACATGTATCACCACATTATCCTCTTCAAACAGAGTGTTCACTATCATAAACAATCTGTTTATGGTGACTACATTTTTTAAGACTGAAGAGTTAATTTTACCTAACAGAGACAAAAGTTCATGGTTATTTTATTGATTTTATGTGACTTGATCAGCTCACATGTTTTACATATTTGGTTCCAACAGCTCTAGCAGTGGGTTTGATTTTCAGATAAGAAAACTGGAGTAGCTCACTTTCCATTTTTGTGTTTCTGAAAACAACATGAAACTCAAGGCATGAGCTTCCTTCTAAGGCTAATACAGAGACAATGGACAGATCGTTAATCTTTGGTTTTTGACAAAGAAAGGCACCTGGGATAAATGTATGTAAGAGCTTATCAGAAACACAGGCCCATGACTCTGCAAATGCTGCTCTGGCTGGACACAGCTAAGCTCAATTTGGGTTCTGCAGACCTCTATAACCCCAGACTCTATTGTCTTTCCCTCTGAGCCATTTAAATAGCTGCAAGGAGAATCTCTTCCTTGTTAGGGCTGAAGGGTTAATCGATAGTCATGAAATAATCCATTGCTTTCCTCACACTGCATTTTCCTTTTAAAAACATTCTAAATTGCTTAGTCATCATGACTTTGTTAAACGATATAACCTTTACACATCTTTGTCATAAATAAATAACAGTAAGAGTTTTTTAAATGCTATGCCTAA
>NW_012153062.1:20130188-20133410 GCF_000956105.1 Propithecus coquereli | reverse complement strand
AAAGGACATATTATAGAATAATGATTATTTGAATGGCCTAATGCTGAAGGAAGTTCTTCTGAAGAACACAAGAATGGAAATAAAATACTCAGTGGTATGCCTCTTAAAGTCCAAATTGAAATGTCAAGACATAAGAATCATTGCACTTTTAGCAATATAGTGTACATAATATTTTATGACCACATGCTCTTTGAGGTGTGTGTATATAAACTGATAAAATATAGGATTTTAAAGTAATTAGATGAACAAAGAAAAAAATGGGTAAGCAAGCAATGTAATATTAGCCTTTCACAGCTTTAAAAATGCCTGGAAAATGAAGTATATTTGAATATTTAAAATGGGTTTATAATAGCTTTGAAATATCTCCGCTGCCACACAAAGAATTATCAGCAAATACTATCTAGAGTGCACTAAGCATTAATGGTTTGGCTTATCACTTGATCAATGTAGTAGTCAAGTGGCTCAGCTAGTTGAGGACAGAGACAGGTCTTACACTTTACTTAGTGTTATCTTACCACTAAGTTCAGTGAATAGGAAGCACTGAGTGCATTTTTTGATGGATTAATTATTAAATAACATTGCAGTCCCAATTATAAATACCTGCTTTTGAACACCAAATTCAGTTTTTCAATCAACTAAAATCACCTCTGTCATAAATAAACATTTTTTGTCTTAGTCAATTTTATGTTGCAATAAAGGAATAACTGGAGGCTGAATTCATGAAGGAAGGAAGATCCGCTTGGCTCATGATTCTGATGTATGGAAAGTTCAAGATTGGGCATGTGCATCTGGTGAGAGCTTCAGGCTGCTTCCACTCATGGTGGAAGGCAAAGGGGAGCCAGTGTGTGCAGAGATCACATGGTGAGAGACGAAGCAAGAGAGAGAGGCAGAGGTGCCAACCTCTTTAACAACCAGCTGTCTCAGGAACTAATAGAGAATTCACTTACCTCCAAGGGAAGGGATTAATCTATTTATGAGGAATCTGCCCCATGACACAAACACAGTAAACTGGGCCCCATCTCCAACACTGGGAATGAAATTTCAACATGAGGTTTGGAGGGGACAAACATCCAAACCATATCAAATGCCAAATCCAGTTTTCAGGTACTTAAAATTGCTCCTGTTTTAGATAAACATCTCTGAATTTGTTGACTGATGTAACTCTTGTTCATTGAACAAATGAGTCAGTGAGTTCCCAGATCTTTTCTTTATCTGGTGCTATGTATCTTGCAATATTGAACAGTAGTTAAGAGCATGGGCTTAAGAGTTAGAGTGACTCGGGTTCAAATGCCAACTCTGGCACTTAATAACTGTGTGACCTTGAGCAGGTGTCACCCTCTCTAAGCCAGAGTTTCTTCATCTGTAAAATGGGGATAATAAGAATATCTGTTTCATAAGCTTGGTGAGAGAATGAAATGGGTTAATGCATGTAAGACAACACTCCTTGAAAGACATTTTCGCACTTGCGATTTCCCTCTCTTTACCCCCATTAACTCTTTTTTTAAAGAAAGCTATTATTAATATGTAATAATTCCATTTACTCTTAAACCAACTGTAATCTTGTTTCTAGCCCCATCACCCAGGGAAACTACTCTTGTTAATTTCATTAATGACCTTCATATTGTGTTTATGTAGATTTCTCTTTTTTTCTGTTGTGTTCAATTCCTACTAGCCTTCCTCTCTTATCTTCATTTCTGGCAAGGTTATCTCAGTCTTTCCTACGGCTTTGAATATTGTTTACATGCCAACAATCTCCAAGTGTATATCTCCATCTCTGGCCTCCCACTTCACTTCCAGACTCCAATATCCAGCTGCTTACCTACTAACCATTTGGATATCTCCTCATAGACATCTCAATCTTACAAAGTCCCAAGAGAATGGTAGTGCTTTTTGCCCAATTATGAAATCTAGAAACCTGAGGTTTACTCTTTTCCTTTTCCATTTCTTCACCTCTCATATAGTTCAGTCATTACTACGTCCTGAATATATTTTGTATCCCTCCATTCTTTTTATTGCCACTGCCACCATTTTAGTCTATCATCTCTCATCCAATTTCTGTAGAGCCTCCAATATCAGTAGATGTATTTTGAGGACTACGTCTCATCCAAATGCCAGATTTTATTGGCACTTTCTACTTTTCATCATTTAAATTACATAAAGCCTATGGACCTTAGAAGTAAAATTAACAATGTAACTTATATTTCTTTGAATTTAGGTGCAAATGCTGTTTGCAATGTAAGGATGTTATTGGAATTTAATAAAATATTTTTAAAGGATTTGTGGATTGCTTGCACTTGTGCAGGCACCCTGAATGCCTAGTTTCTCTCCATAGGACTAAGCATGGCACCCCGCTAGGCCCATAAAACAAGGTTTCTTTGGCAATGTCTCCAGGGCAGTCAGAGGCACTAAGACACCTGCCTTGCAAAGAACAGCCTTTTTGGAAAACTCTAGGCTCACAGAATGGTGTCCATCCTCCTTCTCTTCTCTCTGTATGGGCTGTCCCAGGCCCTGCCCAAGCCCCTCTCCTTTCCTGGTCACTGGTTGTAGGAGGTTGGTAGCAGGCACTAAGGCTGGCTCTTGGCTTACTTCTCTTTTGGGAGTCTGTACTTGTAAAGTCTCATGTAACTAGAGGAAATCAATTTGCTCTTTTTTCCATCTGTAGAAGTAGAAAATGATCTATAATCAAGTGAACACATCTTCTAACTAGTCTCTCTGTTTTCAAGTTTCATTCCTATCAATCCATTTTTTCACACAGAAGCCATAAAATTAAGTTTTAATAAGCTTTTAAAGTTGAAATATACTAGTGAAGAACACACATATCCTAAGTATATACTTTGATAAGTTATCACAAAGTAATCACTGCTTAATTCAAGAAATATAATATAACCATTAGAGAGATGTTGTGATAAAGACTGCCTCCAGCCTGGCAGACCAGCTAAATTTAAAAAGGCGCATAGTATAGTGG
The DNA here is from genome assembly GCF_000956105.1 of Propithecus coquereli. NCBI lineage: Eukaryota > Metazoa > Chordata > Mammalia > Primates > Indriidae > Propithecus > Propithecus coquereli. The sequence goes on along the minus strand of NW_012153062.1, from coordinate 20,130,445 downwards.
AAAGAAAATAAAAATTCAAGTGTGAAGACCTAGGTTTGAGACTTGACTCTGTGACTCGCTTTCCAAACTTTCTCATAATACAGCACAAGTAAAAAATTATAGTTTTTTACACTGGGGTAAATGGACCAGCTTGCTTGAGGCCAGAAGCAACTAGACAACTATTTTGGCTGCCCTAGACCACTTCCAGCTGAAGAGTGAAGGACCAATATCTTGCCACATCTTCATGGCACACCAGCATGCCATGGCACATTTGGGAA
>NW_012153062.1:20125063-20127433 GCF_000956105.1 Propithecus coquereli | reverse complement strand
AGTTTTTGGACCTCAGCTTCCTGTCCCTCCTCTGAATCACTCATTCTGGGTTTTAGAAAGATGCTGGTAGATGGTTGTCATTAACTTTTCACATTTTTCCCAAACAGTTGTTTTCTAGAAGATATCTAGCCTCTAGGTTTCACTTTTTATAAAATTACCTTAAACTTCATAAAAATACCAAGAATGAAGATATACTTTATCTGACAGAGCATCTCAGCAAGAAGAAGTTTTAGATGAAAGAGGAAAAATGAACAAACAGATAGACAGATCGGATGTGTGTCTGAGGGAATGGTGCCACAACCTTCAGGAAACTCCACAGGAAGAAGTTGCAGAGCAGAGCAAGAAGGAGCAAGGTATTAGCACAGATCAACCTCAGAGAGACTTGGAGTCCAGCAAGAAGGGTATGTGGAATGGTTTGTTTCTCCCTCCTCCACATCTCTGACAGTTGGTGTGTTCCCAAGTTGCTGGAGAGACTTTCTGCTCACATGAGCCCAGAGGCTACTGCCACCAGTGAGTTGAGAGCTTCTTGTGGACAGGTCACCAGGCTCCCTGCCCCCCTGGGGTGCTTCCTGTTCAACAGACCCAAGCTGGGATGGAAGGCGCCATATCGCTTCTCTACCAACTTATGTCTTTATCCTCCCCAGGGGGCTTCAGCTCCTCAAATTGCATCTTGCTTGTTCCCACACAGACATTTTCAACTCTGACCCAGACTGCAGGAGCCACAGGGGTCCAGTGGGTCCCAGGTGATCTGAGTGACTCCAGAGCCTGGACATTCTGGGTGGGCTCCCAGAAAGAGGGTTGGAGATGACCAGAGTGCCAGCATTCCTCTATCCAGACTCTTTTCCTCCCCTTCCCCTCCCCCGCCAGTGGCTGGCAAGAGAGACAATTGAGCCACAATGCTGGGGCTTCCACAATGAGTGGGGCTCAGGCCTTTCCTCTTAGGGCCCAGCAGAGGATTGAGGGGTGCTTGGTTTGTGAGCTCCCTGTTCACCAGCCCTCCCTGCTACTGCTTGCATGGTTGCTCCATCAGAGCAAGGCACGCCCCAAGGTGGACGGATATTGATCCTGCTTGGGCATCCTGTGGGTGACTCAGGACCAGTGTGCTTCTTCCTGGTATGGTCAAGGATTGATTTCCCTGGTTTTGGTAGGCAAGGGAGCCCACATAGGTGGATCTAGGGGGAATGCAGTGTGGATCCTAGCTGTGGTATGCTCATAGTGCACCCCTTCCCCCGTGGGAATGTCACACTCTCATCTCAGGGCAGGATCCTGGGTGGGAGACCTCCTGGCCTGCAGCACAGTTGTGGGGGAGCTCAGCTGGCTTGATCTCCTGTCTGCCAGAAGACGCCTAGGGGAGACTATGGAATGTGGAATAGAGGAGCGGGGAGAGGACCGAGGCCTATTGCAGACTGCCAGATTGTGAATCTTGGGTGGACCCTCCTCCATAAGCAGACTTGCTGGTTGGGTGGGGTCACTTCGGCTCCTTCCTGGTGGTTTTGCCAAAAATCTGGGAGCAGACCTTTGACCTGTCCCCAAACAACTATCTTGCCAGGTTTTGTAGAGCCTGAGGCCAAGCTCAGCCCAACCCAGCCCCACCCAGCTGCACTCCCCAACTAGCCTCTGCTGTGGCAGAGAATAAGGAGTCACCTGAAGTTCCAGGACTCCACTCACCACCTGGGGCATTTGAGTGCTTCTCCTGAGGGGCTAGAGCTGGTCACAGGACCCAAAAACAACATTGCAGCTATTCTTTCTGGCAAGCAACACCTACTGACAAGGAGGATAATTTGCATGCCCTTCATAGCATTTACTACTCAATTTTACAGGATGTGAGATGGGTCTAAGGAGTGGCTATTTGAGGGAGTACCTAGCCATTCCCACAGAAAAACTGCACTACTGGATATGAGCAGAAAGATCCCAGTCTGGGGCCTTAGTGTACAAAAGTTTGGGTCCCTCCCCTATGAACAGCCCTCCTGGCTTGGAGAGCTTGTCCTGCCCATGCTACCAGTGGCTCCCCCTCGTGGCTGGGTAGCAACTTTTGTGCCCCACTGAGGCTTTACAAAGCCTTTCAAGCTTCCGCAATCCAGCCATGATTTGTCTTGCTCCTCCCCCAGCCTCAGGGGGAGTAGAGATCAAGCAACCCCCTGGGAACTATGGAGTATACCCCATATAGCCAAAGCAACCTTAAGCAAAAAGAACAAATCATGAGGCATCAATTTACCAGACTTCAAGCTATACTACAAGGCTATAGTAATCAAAAAAGCATGGTACTGGCACAAGAACAGAGACATCGACCAACGAAACAAGACCGAGAACCCAGATATAAAACCATCCTCATATTGCCATCTGATCTTTGACAAAGCAGACAAAAACATA
>NW_012153062.1:20117363-20120873 GCF_000956105.1 Propithecus coquereli | reverse complement strand
AATATTTGGTCCAAGTACAAAGGATTGAAGATTTGGGATGAGCACAGAGGAAGATGAGTTATCCTTTCTGGGGACAGGGATTGTACAAATTCTTCAGTGAGGAAAGTTCCATACTTACATATTTCTTTTCTTATCTGATCACTTCAGTTTTTTAGAGTGAAATGGCAGTGATATTTCATCCCAATTGCCTCTGGTACCTTTGCTGTAGAGTCATTCAGCAGAATTTGATTAAGAATATGGGCTCTGGATCATTACTGCCTGAATTGTCTTCAACCTACACTTACTAACTTAGAGAATGTGGACAAGTCACTTACCTTCTTTGCACCTCAGTTTCCTTGTCTGCAATACTGGCATAATGATAGTACCCACCCCAGAGTGCTGTCACGAGGATAAAATGCTTTAGTGAGTTAATATATATAGAGGACTTAAAACTGTGCATGGGCCCATAGTAAGTGCTCAACAATGTTGATTTCTTCAGAAAGTCCAAGCATGCTGATGACAAAGTAAAAGTTTCCTTGAATTATAAAAACTGGGCATGTCGAGAGTTTTCAGAGTGTACAATACTCCATGAAAACCATCTCTAAATACCTGATAAATGTTCAGGAGAAATGAAGAGACTGCTCTCATTTAATGGGATCTAGTCACTGCCATGTTATTAATCACAGGGTATGAGATAAAGTGGTAAAAGAGACGGCTGGCGTCCCCTGCTCCCAAAGCTCAGGGCTGTGCTTCGTGACCCAGTTAGGGGAGAACAAGACAATGGCTCTGCCTAAGGAGGTGATCAAATGAGCTACTATAACAGAGTCATCTGATTTAATAATTAATCATAGTTGATTTTAATTCATTAACTGTAATGAATTCTTTTTATAAAACTGTTGCACGTGAGAGAATTACATACAACAGTTGTTTTGAATGTCAAGTGCATGCTGCGGCAGAGCAATAGCAGAACCATTCTCATCATAAATTTGGGCGCACCCGTCAGCCACAGCTCTCTCAGCTGTAGACAGTTATCGACTATCTCTCATTCCCTTCTTGCCCCCTGTCAATGATGCATTCCTTTGCAACACTTCCATCATTTATTCTGCACAGCAATCCTTAAGGTAGGTATTGCTGTCCACGCTCAATTGCTTAGCATGCATCTCATAATTTACTTTTTACAATAGTTTTTTTTTTTAAATCCCTGTTAACAGATGAGAAAAATGAAGTTTACGGAGGTTCAATAATGGGATTAATTATCAAACCCAGATCTTTATGACTCCAGTATCCTTAATCACCATTGTGTTTTACACATTATATCACGTTTTACATATTACGTCATGGAATCTCTCACCAATTTGCTAGGAACAGTTCCTGCTCTCCCCTGATCTTCTTCCTCCCTTCTTTGTCTATAACAACCGTATGACTATTTCTTCCTTTACACAAAGCCTGCTATGAAGCTTAGATCTAAATATGAGGCTCAATTATAGTAATCCTATAACACCAATTGCAGTTTTAAACTTGCCTGGTCTTGATATCCTGCTCTTTTATTTGTATTTTGCTCAGTCTTTATTTTTTTTCCCCCCTAAGACAGAGACAGTCTTGTTCTGTCACCCAGGCTGGAGTGCAGTGGTGCAATCATAGCTCACTGTCGCCTCCAATTCCTGGTCTCAAGGGAATTCTGGTCTCTCCTCCCACCTCAGACTCCCAAGTAGCTGGAATTACAGGCATGCACCACTATGACAGGCTAGTTTTTTAATTTTTTTGTATAGACAGGGTCTTACTATGTTGCCTAGGCTGGTCTTGTACTCCTGGCCTCAAGCGATCCTTCTGCCTTGGCCTTCCAAAGTGCTGGGATTACAGGTGTGAGCCACTGTGCATGGCCTTGATTTTTAATTCTAAACTTGCATTTTTATTTTACCATTTGTTTTAATTCACCCTTCAAGTCACAGTCAGATCCTTTGTGGAGCACAAGAAATGAATGAATAAAACATATGTTCATAGCTTCATAAATTGGATTTATGATCCAATAATTATTAATAAAGAGTGACCCATGCTTCTGGTTGTTTCCACAAATTTTTGAGTCCCAAAAATTTAGTGATAGAATATATATTTTTGAGAGTCAGTATTGTGAGTTATTATCTGGAATAAACATTTTTCTTTTTAGAACTAAGAAATAAAAGCAAGATGGAATAGATATCTTTAAGCACATGCTAAGATTAATATGTCACTCAATAACTGTTGACTGGCTAGCTAAACATTTTGAATTAAGAACTCTAAATAGAGGCATACCTCATTTTATTGTGCTTCACATTATTGTACTTTACAGATATTGTGATTTTTACAGATTGAAGATTTGTGGCAATCCTGTGTTGAGCAAGTCTATTGCCTCCGTCTTTACAACAGCACGTGCTCACTTCTGACTCTGGCTCACATTTTGGTAATTCTTATAATAGTTCAAACTGTTTCCTTGTTATTATATCTGTCATGGTGATCTGTGATCAGTGTTCTTTGAGGTTACTATTATAACTGTTTTGGGGCACCACAAATTGTGCCCTTAATAAGATGGTACACTTAATGGATAAATGTTGTGTGTGTTCTCACTGCTCTACTGACTGGCTGTTCTACCATCTTTCTCCCTTTGTTTGGGCCTCCTTATTCCCTGAGACACAATCATATTGAAATTAGGCCAATTAATAACCCTATAATGGCTTCTCGTTGTTCATGTGAAAAGTTGCAAATCTCTCACTTTACATCCAAACTAGAAATGAGTAAGCTTAGTGAGTCAGGCATGTTGAAAGCCATAGCATTCCCTTAAGCCAAAGCCTAATCCAGAGCAAGGCCCTAGCTCTCTTTAATTCTATGAAGGCTGAGAGAGGTGAGGAAGCTGCAGAAGAAAAGCTGGAAACTAGCCGAGATTTGTTCATGAAGTTTAAGGAAAGACACCATCTCCATAACACGAAAGTGCAAGGTGAAGCAGCAAGTGCTGATGTGGAAGCTGCAATATGTTACCCAGAAGATCTAGTTAAGATCATTGATAAAGGTGGCTACAACAAACAACAGATTTTCAATGTAGATGAAGCAGTCTTCTTTTGAAAGAAGATGCCATTTAAGACTTTCAAAGCTAGAGAGGAGAAGACAATACGTGGCTTCAAAGCTTTAAAAGAATAGGCTGACTCTCTTTTTATGGGCTAGTGAAGCTGGTACTTTTAAGTTGAAGCCAATGCTCATTTATCATTTCAATAATCCTAAAACTCTTAAGAATTATGCTAAATCTACTCTGCCTGTGATCTATAAATGAAACAACAAAGCCTAGATGATAGCATGTGTGTTTGCAGTACGGTTTACTGAATATATTAGGGCCAACTGTTGAGACTGACTGTTCAGAAAAAAAGATTCCCTTCAAAACATTACTACTCATCGACAATGCACTTGGTCACTCAAGAGCTCTGATGGAGACATATAAAGTGATGAATGTTGTTTTTATGCCTGCTGACACAACATCTGTACTGCAACCTATGGGTCAAGAAATAA
>NW_012153062.1:20114888-20115408 GCF_000956105.1 Propithecus coquereli | reverse complement strand
TCTGGTAATGTGATGCCTACTGATTTGGTTCTTTTGCTTAATATTTCTTTGGCTATTCAGGCTCTTTTCTTGTTCCAAATGAAGTGTAGAATTATCACCTTGATACCAAGGCCAGGAAAGGACACAACAAAAAAAGGAAACTACAGACCAATATTTCTTATGAATATGGATGCAAAAATCCTCAACAAAATACTTGTAAACTGAATTCAAGAGCGCATCAAAAAAAAAAAAAAAAAGCCACCATGACAAAGCGGGCTTCATACCAAGGGTGCAAGAATGGTTCAATATATGTAAATCAGTAAATGTGATTCACCATATAAATAAAAGCAAAAAAAAAGACCATATGATTATCTCAATAGACATAGAAAGAGTATTTGACAAAATTCAGTACCTTTTCATGATAAAAACTCTCAACAAATGAGGGCTAGAAGGAACATACCTCAAAATTATAAAAGGCATGTGTGGCAAACCCACAGCCAACATCATACTGAATGGAGAAGAGTTGAAAGCATTCCTACTA
>NW_012153062.1:20037878-20113930 GCF_000956105.1 Propithecus coquereli | reverse complement strand
AATCTCATGGTAAAACTTGAATGAATGATGAGTTGCTTATTATGATGAACAAAGAAAGAGGTTTCTTGAAATGGAATCTACTCCTAGTGAAGATGCTGTAAATATTTTTGAAATGACAAAAAATATTTAGAATGTTACATAAACTTAGGTGATATATGATTAAGTTAAGGAGCTTGATATGGGAGATGATTCTGGGTTATGCTGGTGAGCCCTGAATGTAATTACAAATGTCATTATAGAGGCAGAAAGGAAGGTTTTACTTCAGAAGAGGAAAAGGCAATGCGACGGTGTAAACAGAGATTGAAGTCATGTTCTTTGAAGAGGTAGGTTGGGGCCACAAAGCAAGAAATGTGAGTGGCTACTAGAAGCTGAAAAAGGAAGGGAAATGGATTCTTCCCTTAGAATCTCCCTGCCAACGCCTTGACTTTAGTCCAGTGAACAAGAAAGAAAATTAGAGAGTTAACCGCAGACTGATTATGTAGGCCATTGTAAAGCCTACTGTTACGAAGAAGAAGTCATTTTACAGATTTACTAGAAGTTCCTTTTTGGATGATAATAAATCTCTGGTCAGTTCAATTCAATAGGTCTCAATTGAGAAAAAATATTGACAGGGTAAACTAAAGAATAACTGTAGACACAGAGATGTCTTCTATATTAGTTTCAGAACACCAAATAGTTTGGAAGAATGAAATCAATCAACAGATTGATTATGCATGTGAGACAAAAGTTTCCTTAGATTTGAGTGTAAATATATAAAGAATCTATTTGAAACTAAAAAAGGTTCATCTGATATCACCTTTTCCTTCTGTTTTGTAAATATTTGATTGATTCCTTTAAAGTCCAACTTTCATAATTTTGATGAAATAGTTTCTTCTTAAATGTTTTATTCTTCTTTTGGCATATAGTTTTGAATTACAGAACCAGCTCCTGGTGCTACCTGTATCTGGATTTAATGTCTTTGAAACTGTGACAGATTCTATGTATGAGGCAGGGATATCAAAAAACAATGACTAAATTTCAGTTGGAAGGATCAGTACTGCATGGCAGAACAGGCCGAAATAATTGCCTTGAACAGATGTCCTGGCAATTTGAAGGCACAATGACACAGTGACTGCCAGCATAGCCCTGGCCCAGTGGTTCGTTTCCTATTCCAAGCACCTTCAGCCTTTCAGCAGAAGCAAGGTTTACCCAATGTGTTTTCCATTCCACACCCTGGATGTGGTTAAAGTCTAAAATCACCTGCAGATGTGGTGTGATTCTGAACTCAACTTCTCTTTCTTCTCCTCATATAATATTTCGATTATGTTTACCATGCCAGTTCCATCAAAGGTCTCTTGCCCTCTTAAATTTGGACCATATAGCATGATGGGAAACTCACTCCAGAAACAGTCTAGAATCATTACATCCAGAATTTTGTTGAAGCTGAACAAGTAAATATTTGTTGAATAAATGAATAAACCAATGTTAGAATTAGCTGGAGTGTTTGTCCTTGCCTTCCCTAGCTGCTCTTCGCTTTAAGGTTTTGCAGATTCCTGGGTCTGTCATGAGATGGAGGTATATCAGTGTTCTAGACCTTGAGAGTGTGAGAACACCTTGTATATGGGGTAGCTGGGATCAGTTCTGAGCACCTGCATGTCTTGTAAGCTGAATCTCCTAGTAGTCCCACTACATCCATCCGTTCTATACAAATGAGCTTTTTTCTTGGTTTTTTATTCTGTATTCTAGTTGCTTGAGTGACTAGAATGTTATTCCATTTGGCTGGTTCCCTGACAACCTGCATGGTATATGGGAGGGCCAATTTCATTTAGCAGATTAAAGGATAGGATTAGGAAGGTTATATCAGTCAGGGTTCTCCAGAGACACATAGCCAATAGGATACACACACACACACACACACACACACACACACACACACAAATTTATATGTAAAATTAATACATAGTTTATACATATGTATGTATGGGGCAGAGAGATATATTTATTTTAAGGAATTGGCTCATGTTGTTGTGGAGGCTGGCAATTCCATAATTTGCAGCACAGGCTAGCAGACTGGAGACCGAGGGAGAAGCTGATGTTGCAGTTCAAGTTCAAAGGCTGTCTGCTGGCACAATTTCCTCTTGCTAGGGGGAAGTCAGTCTGTTGTTCTTTTCAGGCTTTCAACTAATTGGATGAAGGCCACCCAGATTTTAGAGGGCAATCTACTTTACTCAAAGTTTACTGCTTTAAATGTAAGCCTCATCCAAAAAAAACCCCTCATAGAAATGTTCAGAATAATGTTTGAACAACTATCTGGGCATCATGGAAAGTCATGTTGACACATTAAATTAACCATCACAGTGATGGAGTCAGAGAGGACTTTTGAGCCCTGGGACTAAGTTAGCCAAAGGGTCAGTAATTGGTAAACAGGCCACTTGTGTATATATATATTTTTTATGTGCCATGATTATTTTCTTTTTGTTACTCTAGTTTATGCAAAAGTCTTTGCATAGCCAAGTTTAGCTGTGCATAGGGCATTCTGTCTGTGTGACAATTAGAGCATTGAGTTGAAATTCTACATACCTCAAGGACAATGAAGTGCTGACAACCATGATTTAAGTTAGAGGGTCCCAAGCAAAGGCTGATATTTTATCACCTCCATTCATTCTCTCTCACCTTTTCTCATGAGACTCTCTTTCCAGAACCAAAATGATTAGACTAAGTCCAGGCTCCTTATAATTTTATGTACCATTTCACTACAGATTTTTGTTATTTAGAATTCGCCAATGCACTAAAAATAGGTGGGCAAAACATTCTATCAGGTTTGTCTGGTAGTTCAAAAAGCCCATTGCATACCCGCTTACAGAGATGTGTGCATTCATTCATTAAAAATATCATTGATGACCCAGCCCTTAAATAATTAATAGTGAACAGAGAGAATAACAACACAAATATGCACAATGCAAGATAGAGAATGATAACTTCAGAAGAAAGAAAAAATATTTCTCTAGTAGTTAAAAGAGATAGCATTCCAGCTCAGAACAAGGTAGGAAGTGGGGCAGTCAGGGAAGATTTGATGGAAGAAATGGTGGTTGAACGGGGCTTTAAAATATAGGCAGCATTTGGATAAAGAAAATTGAGGTATGAGGAGATGGTGGGAATTCAGGTACTGAGGTGAGAAAGCACAGGGTATGTTTGGAAGATAGTTGGGTCAAAGGAAGATCAAGGGAAGGGAAGACAGGACTAGACTAGGGAGGTTTTGTTAGTTTGACTATAGAGATTTTTACTTAATGATTAATTGGAAGCTACTGAAAGATTTCAAGCCCAGATTTGTATTTTGGGAAGATTAATCTCTCAATAGTGTGTATTATGATTTAAAGTAGGAAGAAGGAAGAAGCAGACAGATTAGTCAGGAGACTGCTATATTTGTTTAAGTGAGAAGTAAATCCCAGTCTTAGAGTTTTTCCAGTGAAACCGAAGAGAAGGAGATAGACCCAAGAAGTTCTGCAGAACTAGAATCAGTTGGACCTGGGAACTTAGCTTGAAAGAATTTATGTGGTAAAATGAATCTATGATGCTTAATTTTATGTTTCAGTTTGGGGAGTGTTTTAGGGTGAGATTAATATTTAAGCTAGTGAACTTTGGGCAAAGCAGATTGCCCTCCATGATATGGGTGGGCCTCATCTAGTGAGTGGAAGGCCTGAATAGAACAAAAGAACCAGTATTTCGCAGCAAGAGAGACTCCTCCAGAAGACTGCCTTCAGACTGGGACTGGAACATGTCCTGGGCCTCTGCCTGCTGGCCATCAGACTGGAGCTGCTTCATTGTTTCTTCTCCAGCCTGCTGGTCCACACTGAAGATTTTGAACTTGCCACCCTCTCAAACTGCATGAGCCCTCTCTCTGTCTGTGTCTGTCTCTCTGTCTCTGTCTCTCTCTCTGTATGTGTATGTATAACACACACACACACTCCACCCTATTGGTTCTGTTTCTCTGGAGAACCCTAATAGATCATCTTAAGGACCATTCAAGCCTACCCATGGCTCCTCTTTTTCTTTCCTTTCCCTGTTGCTTTCTAGTGTGTAGATGACACATCTGGAACTCAGAGGGGTCAAGTGACTTGTCTAAGATAATCATGACTGATTGGCATGTTGAGGTATTGGTGGAGTGGGGAGAGAGGGTGCATCAGTGATGACTAATGCATTGACCTGCTGGATACATGAGATTGTTTAAAGCGATAGAGAGAATATACATATTTTAAGGAAAATTTTACCTTCATTCAATTGTGTTTAGACCATCAGCTGTAGCAGAGATATGCAGAGGCATTAGATGCACAAAAGAGGTGTCCTGGAAAGGGAGGCGTTTCTGTCTGATGATTATCCTATTGAGAATAAAGATTTGATTATATGAAAGAACAAACTTCCATGTGTGTATCAGAGACACAATGTTCTCACAGCGCTTTTGTTCCCTCTGGTTAGTGATAATTGGCTCTGACCGACATTTTCACAAGATGAGATCCTCTTACTGTCAGGGAAGTCACATTCAGAAAGCCAAGATTTTTTTTCATACATTTAAAAAAATCCATGACAATACAGTGCTTTTAATTTTCAATTTGATTTTTTGAAATTTTACAATAGAAGAAACAATGTCAGACATGTTAGAGTACGTTATCCCCGGCTTTCAGAAAACAAGATGTGCTGCTTTCGCTATGCCTAGTCGTGAAACATGGAGAGTGTGGGTAATCAGTTGCACAATTCAGGCTGAAAATGACTTTTCCCCCATTTTTTCCTACCCCATTGGATAATTTGAGAGTATGTATTTGTTTTTACTTATTCATTCTATACTTTTTATTCTCCACTTCATGTTAGCTAGAGAGATATAGTTATTGAGACAAGGGAAAAATACAAATGTATATCATTATTTGACGCACATTAATGAACACCGACATGGGAATTGTGCTAAGTTTCATAGAAGATGCAAATACAAAGAGGACACAGCTTCTTTGTCAGTTTAGCTGATAGAATGTTTTTGGTGCCATATGGGAAGGAAAAATTGCTATAGGAGTTTATCCATTCACTAATCAAATATTTATTGATTAGATGTTACAGCTCAGGCACTATGATAAAGGATATGTAGATGTCTGGGACCCAGTGGCTGTGTTCAGTGTGTGAAAGACAAGAGAGAAATGTGAAAAGCAGGGAAAAGAAGTGTGTTAAAGTACCAAACATACAGCTGTTTCCTTTCTTTTGTGGTCTCTCTCTCGACTAGTCATGGTCTTTTTTATTTTCTATTTACTTATTCTCTAAGGAAATAAAATTAAAATGTCAAATTATTAGCATTACTTTTATTGCTCATCTTTATATTGTGCAATGCCAATTTAAATGCAAATATCGGAACATTTCACTTGTGTGTGGAATCACCAAAATTACACAATTTGTATTTTGTTGCTTCTCCTGGGAGGGTGTCTCTAACTAGTCAGAAGAGACAAACTCAAGACAGAATCATGAAGGTTGGAAGGAAGATAAGAGGATCGCCAAGGCATTGATCTGGCTGAGGGGGTACTCAGGGCATAGAGATACTCGTGGGGCCAGTGCAGACCCTCACAGGCACTTAAGGACCCCACTCTGTGATTTGGGGTTGGGCCTAATGGCTTCTGGGTTCCTCCTCCCACCGGTCAAGGAACCTATGTGCCATGCCCACCAATGCAGAAGGCTGGGGCTGGGGAGTCCACCCAGGTGTCTCCCATTGTCTCGGGCCCACTTCCCCACCCTTTGGTGGATGGGCTACTCCCAAATATGTCTAAATCTCTGTGCCAGGATGAGGGTGGGTGAGAGGCTTGTTGCTCCCTCCCCAGACATGTCTCATTTGTCGAATGGCAGCTGCCAGGCCCCATTGCAAGATGCACAAGGTGTCTTGGGCCCAACCCCATCTAAGTTTGGGACCAGGCCCCTTACCTGATGAAGAGTGGCAGCAGTTACTGGGTGGAAGTATGAAACGGAAATTAGCAGAAGGGACAGGGGTTCAGGGGGTTGGGAAGGTGCAATGAGTGACTGAGAACCGGTTGCAGGGAGGTCCTTCCCAGGGAGGCAGAGCTGTGCACCAGCAGGCGGTTCCAAGACCCTGGTGCATGCTCCATTGCGCCATTGGATTTTACTTACAAAACACAAATTCAAACATAAAATTATTAAGAATTTCAAGATAGCAGCTGCAAAGCACTGTGGAGTCTGTCTGACCTCTGGGCCCTGTGGGACTGCCTCCGTTGCACAACCCAAGAAGTCAGCGATCTCAAGTTCAGCTCTTTTCACGTTATTGTTTCCATAGCTGTGAGGGCTCCGTCTTCCACAGAAAACTGTTTTCTCTTTGTGTGGAGTTAGAGAAATGGCGAGCATATCAATATTTTCCCCTTCAAGCTCTCTTTACTTGAATTACAGTTTAAGAGACTAAGTTTTACTGGTTTTTAAAGAGGTGATTTCCTTTACTTTTCCAAGGATGATATCATCATCCTTCATGGTGGTTTCAGATTTGCTTTGGATTTAGATGCTGGCATTTGGAAGCTTCACTAAAGTGAAGTTCATGTGAAAATTGCAGACAAGTATTGATGACCCCTGATAATCACTTACCACAAAAGAACATGCTATGATGGCTGCCGATACTGGGACAACCCTCTGTGTCCAGATTGAGTGTGCAGGGGAGTCTTGGCTGCTTCTTGTCTTCAGTGAGGCAGTCTGAGTCTGGGGTTAAGGTCATGGGGCTTGAGAGCTGAGCAGACCCGGGACTGTGTTACTCCTCTACTGTTGTGTGATTTAATCACCGAATCTCTCTCTGTGCCTCTGTTGCCTCATGTGCTAAGTGGGGATTATGGTTTGCTTTTTCACATAGAATTCTTGTGAGAGTTAATTGAATAGTACATGTAAAGCATTTAGCATGGTGCATGAGACATAATGCTCAATAGATGTAAACTTTATATCTTTTTTTTTTTTGAGACAGAGTCTCACTCTTTTGCCCGGGCTAGAGTGAGTGCCGTGGCGTCAGCCTAGCTCACAGCAACCTCAAACTCCTGGGCTCAAGCGATCCTCCTGCCTCAGCCTCCTGAGTAGCTGGGACTACAGGCATGCGCCACCATGCCCGGCTAATTTTTTCTATATATTTTTAGTTGTCCAGTTAATTTCTTTCTAATTTTAGTAGAGACGGGGTCTCGCTCTTGCTCAGGCTGGTTTTGAACTCCTGAGCTCAAACAATCCACCCGCCTCGGCCTCCCAGAGAGCTAGGATTACAGGCGTGAGCCACCGCGCCCGGCCACTTTATATCTTTTAATATGCAAGCCTGAACAAAATAAACGAAAGTGGCAACGTTTGTTTCCACAGCACTGTTTCATTTCGGGCACCCTTCCTGGGGGTCCCAGTGCCTCCAGACATTTCTGTTGCTACATCTGGTCCATTCCCTTTTGTGCAACAAACTCTTGCTTGTTATTTTCATCCTTGTTGAACAGTGTATGTCTTATGTCTCTCCTGGTCAGGGCCATTGAAAAAGTTAACTGAGTAGACTGGATTTGTTTCTTTGTTGGATGGATCTAGATACCCATGTTAAATATCAAAATCAAATAAGTCAGGAAGATAAAGTTCTAAAAGTGTAAATGGAAATAGAACTGTTAACAAGAACTAGCAAGTCACACCAGATCGTAAGTTTCTCGAGGGCAAAAACTGGGGCTACAACATCCCTCCATCTTCAATATCCTTAGCGCAATGCCTTGCTAACTTTAAGAGTTCAACAACTGGTAGAATAGATAGCAAATAGAGCCAAGCATCCAGGGCTCTGAAGGGAGTGACCGGGAGCAGGGGCCTGGCTGACGGGGGATTGGGGCAATAGATGGGAGGTTTAAGAGGGTCCGTACTGTCCTTGTATCTCCTGAGTGAAGCAGAAAGAGCTCAGCACTTCATGGTTTGGGCTGTGTCTCACTTTCATCACAGCTGTGTGATCTTGGGCAAACAAGTCACACTCTCCAAGCTTTGGTTTCCTTATCTCTGTTCTATATAATGAGAATAAACACAACCACCTGATGGCAATAATGTGTGCATTAAAATGAGCCTGTCACAGTATTGTGCATAGGGTAGAAAACCAATCAATATTATCTTTGTATTCAGCTTTCTCCCAACATTTCCTTCCTCTCCATCTCCCAGACTTTATATCCTGTTCCTGTCGTGAAGAGTTAAAAAAAAAAGTGCCACTGTTGGTCAGGGATATTGTGAAAGAATGTTGATGTATTATTGAAAAACCTTCTGCACCGAATGAAAAACAATACAGACATCTGTCCTTCTGGTGGTAGAGTTAGCAGCAACAACCTTGTGTGTAAAGGACAGGATTTTATGTTTTATTAAACCCAGAGGCAGTATGAAGACTTGGTAAGAGTATGGGTTTTGTGGTCAGACAGACTTGTTTTTGTTACATGTGCTTGCTATTCCAACCAGCTAAGTTACTTAACTTCTTTGTGCTTGGGTTTCCACATCCGCAACATATCTACTTCATTTCCTCATTCATTTATTCATGCATTCATTCCTGGGCACCTACCATAGTTATGTGAAGGTGCTGGAAACACAATGGTGTTGAGAGACTTGCAGTTAGGGTGGGGTACAAAAAGCACACTAACGTGTGGCATGACGAGCCTGACTCCTATTCAGTCTGACTCCTATTCAGTCAATACGTAATGGGTGGGAGGAAGGTTGTCGAAGATGGAGGGAATCGGGTGCATGAAGGCCAAGGGAAAAAGTTTCAGTAGCTGAGAATGTCAATGTTGCTGAAGCATAGAGTTCTAGGGGTGAGAAATTAAAGAATTCAGAGTTTATTTTAAGGCTGATGATAGACCTTCCCAAGTAGTACTTTCCAGAGTTCAGTGAGACCCACTGAACATTCTCTCCCTTCCAGGATCTTCACATATACATTAGTATCTGTTAATTTTCTACAGTAAGCAATTCTATTTAACATTTGTTTAATAGCTTTCTCAAACTTAATCCCTATTTAAATATGCATATTATGCTTTTATGAACTAAGGCTCCAGAGAACCCACTTGGAGGGGGAATGATGAGAAATGGGGAGCCATTTCAGGGCTGTAAGTTGGGGAGCAGCATAACCATACTTGCATTTTATGAAGATACCATAATACCTGCCACATATGGAGCTTCAGGTACTCTTCAAAGTGCTTAACTAATTTAATTCTCATAAAAAGTCTGTGAAGCAGATAGTTGTGTTTGTTGCATTATTAAAATTAGGAAACTGAGGCATAAAGGAATTAAGCAACTTCCTAATTAGAGAACTGGTTATGAGGGGAAGGGCTTGAATATGAACTTGGTCAGCCTGCTTTGTAGCCTGGACTCGATAGATCAGTCTGACTACAGGAGAGCAGTGGAATCAAAAAAGATGGGAGACAATTAGGAAGAGCTTGTCCATTTGGACTTCATACAACTGTTTAGAGGATTAAATATTATAACATAATTAAAGCACCTAGTACAGTTTCTAGTCTGTGGTAGGCAGTCAAAAAATGGTAGTGTTCCCATACATACATGGAAACTTGATATATGAGAGATGTATATTCCGACTTAGTGGGGAAGGCAGGGTGTGTAAGTGTGCTAGGTCTACCATAACAAAGTACCACAAACTAGGTGGATTGAACCACAAATAACAAATAAACAAAAAATTTATTGTCTTACAGTCTGGAGGCTAGAGTTCTGAAATTAAGGTGTTGGCAGTTTGGTTCCTTCTGAGGGCCGTGAGGGAAAAATCTATTTCAGGCCTCTTTCCTTGGCTTGTAGATGGCCATTTCATGTTCACACTCTGTTCTCCCTACCTGGGCATGTCTCCAAATTTCCCCTTCTTATAAGGACATCAGACATATTGGATTAGGGCCCACTAATCCAATTAGTACTAGATTAGGTACTGGGCATTAGCAGTGCAACATATGATTTTTTTTGGGACAAAAATTCAATCCATAATAGAGTTATTATTTATTAGTGGCACTACAGAAATTGGTTCTCCATATACAGAAAAAAAAACCAAACCCTGAATTCCTACCTCACGTTATATTCAAAAATCCTTATTTAAATACTATAGACTTAAATGTGAATGGTAAAAATGGTAAAATATTTAGAAAACATATAGTAGAATATCTTTATAATCTAGGGGTCTGGAAGAAATTTTAAAATGCAATACAAAATGCTAAAACACAAAAGATATACTTAAAATATTTAAATTTGATTATATTAAAATTAAGAACTGTAAAAAAAAGACAGCATAAAGAAAAAGAAAAGGCAAGCTGTGACTTGGAAAAAGATATTTGCAAAACATATAACTTATAGAGCATTAGTATCCAGAACACGTAAAGAATCAACAAGAAGAAGATGACCCAATAAAAAATTGGGCAAAAGAGATGGACAAACATTTCATAGAAGAAAAATGAATGGTAAGGGAAATTTAATTTAGGTACACAATGTGAAATCATTTTACAACCATCTGGTTAGTGAAAATTAAGAAGCTAGGCAATTCCAAGCATTGTCATGAATGTAGATGAAGGGAACTCATATACACAGCTTGAGGGAATGCGAATTGATACAATCGTTTAGCATTATCTTGTAAAGTTGAACTTTTATGATTTCATTCTGGTACATGTCCTAAAGAAACTCCTATACAAGGTAATGAATACAAGACCATTCATAGCAGAATGTTTCTTAAGGACAAAAAACTGGGGAAACAGTCCCAGTAACTATGCCAGAATACTATTTCAAAAATTTGAATATCCAAACATTAGGATATTACTGAATTTTGTAAATGAATAAACTACTACTGAATACATCAATAGGCATGAATTTTGAAAATCTTGCATGAAAAAAGCAAGTTGTAGAAGATTAAGTTGCAAACCAAGAAAAATTAAATAATATATTGATTCATTTGTATATTTATGTGATAAAACAAGATAAAACTATGAGAGAATGATGACACAATTCAGGAGAGTGTTTATCTGGGGGAAGGATACAGAGAAATGGAATGGAGGGAGAGGCATACAGGTAGATGTAATATTGGTAATGTTCTAGTATAGTCCTTGTTATGGATTCAATTTCTCCCTCCCCCTAAAAAAATTTCTTGAAGTCCTCATCCCTCATATCTCAGAATATAACCTTATTTGGAAATAGGGTAGCTGCAGATATAATTAGATAAGATCAGATCATATTGGAATGGGGTGGGTCCCTAATCCAATATGACTGAGGCCTCCTGAAGACACAAACACAGGGAGAACGGTATATGAAAATGAAGGCAGAAGTTGGAGTGATTCATCCACAAGCTTAGAATGTCAAAGATTGCCAGGAAATCACCAAAAGTCAGGTAAGAGGCATGGAATAGATTCTCCATCAGAGCTCTCAGAAGGCAGTAGCCCTGCTGACACCTTGATTTCAGACTTCTAGCCTTCAGATTATAAAATAATAAATTTCTGTTGTTTAAAGCCTCCCAGTTTGTGGTATTTTGTTACAGTAGCCCTAGAAAATGAATGCAGACCTTAAATCAGGTAGTAGATTCATGGGTGTTTATTTTACAATTTACAACTTATAAATGTGTTACATACATTACTTTTATGTATCAAATAGTTACATAATAACAATAAACATAAAAAAGTCATTGTTATTATTTTTATTACTACCAAACTGGGCATGTTTTTACTATTAACCTTGATGGCAAATTCCAAGAAAGCTGTTCCAGACAATTTTATTTAAACTTATAAAAATCAACTTTCAAAACTCCCTTCGATATTTATGGAGTTTTTTTTTTTTTTTTTTTTTTTTTTTTTGCAAATTATGGGTGTACATACGTTTAGGTTACGTGTGTTGCCCTTGGTTCCCCCCCCCCCCACCGAAGTCCGTGTTTCAAATATGTCCATCCTTCAGGTAGTGCGCATTGCCCTCCTTGTGTATACAAATACCCCTCCCCTCCTCCCTCTTCCCCCCTCCACCCACCACCCTCCCCCTTCCCCAGCATCCAATAGATGTTGTTCTGATATGTGCATTTATGTGTTGATTAGTTAATACCAATTTGATGGTGAGTACAAATGGGTCCCGTTCTGCTGCTCTTGTGGTGCTCCACTTTGGATAATGGGCTTAAGTTTAATCCAGGAAAGTGTAAGAGGTACTAGATCACTGTCATTTCTTATGGTTGAGTAATATTCCATTGTGAACATATACCAAATTTTGATAATCCATTCATGGATTGACGGGCACTTGGGTTGTTTCCACATTCTTGCAATAGTGAATTGTGCTGCCATAAACATTCGGGTGCAGATGTCCTTATCGTAGAATGTTCTGTGCTCTTTTGGGTAGATGCCTAATAGTGCTATTGCTGGATCGAATGGTATTTCTATTTTTAGCTCTCTGAGGTATCTCCAAATTCTTTTCCACAGAGGCTGCACTAACTTACAGTCCCACCAGCAGTGTAGAAGTGTTCCTGTCTCTCCACATCCTCGCCAACATTTGTTGTTTTGTGTTTTTTTGATAGAGGCCAATCTCACCGGGGTTAGGTGATACCTCATTGTGGTTTTGATTTGCATTTCTCTAATGATTAGAGATGTTGAGCATTTTTTTATATGTTTGCTGGCCATTATTCTGTCTTCTTTTGAAAAGTTTCTGTTCATTTCGCTTGCCCATTTGTTGATGGGGTTGTTTGATTTTTTCTTGTTGATTTTTTTGAGTTCTAGATAGATTCTGGTTATCAGCCCTTTGTCAGATGTGTAGAGAGCAAATATTTTTTCCCATTCTGTGGGCTGTCTATTCACTCTAATGATAGTTTCCTTGGCAGTGCAGAAGCTTTTTAATTTGATTAGATCCCACTTATTTATTTTTGTTGCTGCGGCGATTGCTTTGGGGTTCTTCTTCAAGAATTCCTTGCCTAGGCCGATGTCTGAAAGGGTCTTCCCAACATCTTCTTCTAGAATTCTTAAGGTTTCCTGCCTTAGGTTTAAGTCTGTTATCCATCTTGAATTGATTTTTGTGAGAGGTGAGAGGTAGGGGTCTAGTTTCAGTCTTCTGCATGTAGCTATCCAGTTTTCCCAGCACCACTTATTGAAAAGAGATTCTTTTCCCCAGTGTATGTTTTTGTCAGCTTTGTCAAAGATTAGATTACCATATGCAGATGGTTTCATCTCTGGATTCTCAGTCCTGTTCCAGAGGTCAATGTCTCTATTTTTGTGCCAGTACCAAGCTGTTTTAATCACTACAGCCTGGTAGTACAGCTTAAAGTCAGGTAAACTGATACCTCCTAGTTTGTTCTTTTTACTTAAGATTGCTTTGGCTATACGAGGTCTTTTCTGGTTCCATACAAAGCGTAGAATTATTTTTTCCAGATCTGTGAAGAATGATAATGGGATTTTGATAGGGATTGCATTAATTCTGTAGATCACTTTAGGTAGTATGGACATTTTAACGATATTGATTCTACCAATCCATGAGCAAGGTAGGTTTTTCCATCTGTTTACATCTTCTACAATTTCTTTTTTTAGTGTTTCGTAGTTCTCCCTGTATAAGTCTCTTACATCTTTCGTTAAATATATTCCTAGATATTTAATTTTCTTTGAGGCTATTGTAAAAGGAATTGCCTTTTTGATTTGATCTTCTGCTTGACTGTTGTTGGCATATATGAATGCCTCAGATTTGTGTGTGTTGATTTTGTAGCCTGAGACTTTGCTGAATTCGTTTATCAGTTCTAGGAGTCTCTTAGATGAGTCTTTAGGGTTTTCTAGGTATAATATCATATCGTCAGCAAAGAGAGAGAGTTTGATCTCGTCTGTCCCCATTTGGACACCCTTAATATCCCTCTCTTGCCTAATTGCTGTGGCGAGGATTTCGAGCACTATGTTGAATAGAAGTGGAGATAGTGGGCAGCCTTGTCTGGTTCCGGTTCTAAGTGGGAATGGTTTCAATTTTTCCCCATTCAATATGATATTGGCAGTGGGTTTGTCATAGATGGACTTGATAATTTTAAGGAATGAGCCGTCTATGCCTATTTTGATGAGAGTTTTTATCATAAAGGTGTGTTGGACTTTGTCAAATGCTTTTTCTGCATCTATCGAAAGAATCATATGATCTTTGTTCTTGCTTTTATTTATGTGGCGAACAGATGCCATGGAAATACAAAACATTATTTTTGATTACTACAAAAACCTATATGCCCAAAAACTATATAATGAGGAGGAAATGGACAAATTCCTGGAAACATACAACCTCCCTAAGTTCACCCAAGAGGTAACAGAATATCTGAATAGACCAATTTCAAGTTCAGAAATTGGAGCAGCAATCAAAAACCTCCCAAAACGTAAAAGCCCCGGACCAGATGGCTACACTCCAGAGTTTTACCAAACATTCAAAGATGAACTCACACCTATACTCCAGAAATTATTCCACAATATTGAGAAAGATGGCATCCTTCCTAACTCATTCTACGAAGCCAATATCACCTTGATACCAAAGCCAGGAAAGGAGACAACAAAAAAAGAAAACTACAGACCAATATCCCTCATGAATATAGATGCAAAAATCCTCAACAAAATTTTAGCAAATAGAATTCAGCAGCATATCAAAAAAATAATCCACCATGACCAGGTGGGCTTTATTCCAGGGATGCAAGGCTGGTTTAACATACGCAAATCTATAAATGCAATTTATGGAGTTTTTATTTCAACCTCAGTGACACAGAGTCCCTGTTTCTCCGACTTTTAATATAGTGGCACCTTTTGAGCAAAGTGTCCTTCCTCTAATTCTGAATGAAGGTGATTGCCAAGCACAAACCTGTCATGGCATATTATCTTCTTGTAGACAGGTTGACATCAGCTTTGCCTTTGTTAACGTAAACGGAATCCTGGACATCTAAAATCACATCAAGGTTTTGGGCATGCATGCCACAAGAGTAAGTACGTTTTTCTAGCCTAGAAGCCACACCAGAGCAGGTGTTTGGGTGGTTTGTTCACACAGCTGTATCTCTACCTCTTAGAAACAGTACCTGGCACAATGTAGGTGCTCAATGAATTTGTTCAACGAATGTATAAATGAATAGTTAGTTCTATTAGAGTGTCCACTTCTTAGAAGTAACAGTACAAACTGTACTATTCAAAAGAGTTTATCAACCATCCTCCACCCTCTGCTACTTTTTGGTCTGTTAGTTCCCTTCATCTGCTGATTCACCAGTTCTTTTTCTTCATATAAACACTCAAGGGCTGTCTTTGGGGACTTTGAATAGGGGGTCAGTTTTGGGTCCCATAAGGCCAGGCACAAACACGTGTGTGTGTGTGTGTGTGTGTGTGTGTGTGTGTGTATGTGTGTGTATTTTTCTACTGAAGGTAATTGTTTATTCTTCCTTCTTCCTTACAGATTGGTAACATGCTCTACTAATAGTAATGTATTCTATCTTGAGGAGAAGAGATGTAGGTGTTTTAGAATCTTTTATTAATGCTTGGATGAAATGTGTCTTGATTAAGGAATGAATTCTAAAAAAGGAACACCAAGGACACATGCAAAGTTGATATTTCTTTAAAAATGAGAATTATCTAGTACTTTGTGAAAGAATTTTATGTTATTTTGAATATGTTACATAATGAATGTTATGATCTGACATTACATTAATAAGAATTTCTTTCTTCTTTTTTTTTTTTGCAGCAGCTAAAGCAGCTGATGTTAAGTGAGGTGCTCCAGTGACAGCCTGAGAGTTTTCAAGATCCTGAAGTATAATGCTGAAATGCTCACTATGGTATTTATCAATGCAAACATTTGGTGAGTGGTCAGGCATTGTCTTAGGTGAGGATAAAGAGATGAACAAGACCTCTGCAGGAATTTCAATGGGGATTTCAGTGGGGGAGACATAAGCAAACTGATAATCATAATGTAATATGATTAAGTATTATTAATGATTAAAGGAAAGAATAATGCTCAGTGTGATTCACATTTTCGGTGTGGTTTGTTACATAGTTGTTCTTTGTCTGCTGGCTGTCCAGGTATAATAGTTCTCTACTAACCAGGATATTTGATTAACCAAAATGTTTAATTCCCTGTCCATATTTGAGTAACAGTTTATTTTATACATTATGATCATATCTCAATATCTACCACAGGAGAAAGCTGCAATCATTCTTTTCTACAGTTAATGGCTAATTTATTTTATCTCGCTTTTGCATTTTATGATCTTTTCCACTTTTCAGGAATTTAGAGGCCCCTTTTGATTTTAGAATAGAGAAACAAGGTTTGTTTCTGTGTGGCACTGTTTTTTTTTTTCATAGGTGGTGGCAACATTTTACTAAAATGAGAAGCAAAATTCAGTAATAGATTCACATAGTGTTTAGCTAGAAAAATGAGACACAGTTAATAGATATAGACCAAAAAGCAATCACCCTATAAAAATGGCTCAGATCATAATTCCTAATGAAAAAGTGGATATTTCTTTTCTTCATCATAAAATCATGTGCACGAAATCTGTCAAATGCACATCTCTTTGGGTATACATATCACTGGAAAGTCTCTCACCAATGGACTTGCAAAATCAATAAAATGTTACTAATCCCTTATCTGTAGGTGTTCTTAAAGAGGGCATCTCACCCGTCTCCCTTCTCACATTCCTTAGAAAGCTGGAAACAGTCCAGTCCTCTGTGTGACGGGGAACCCTAAGGCTGTGAGTGTTTCCATTTAGAACACTTGGCTTGAATACCTGTTTTTAACTCCCTGGGGATATCTGCCACAAAGGCTTCCCACAAACACACGACCTCTTTCTACCTGATTTCTGTATACTTTTCGAGCTGGACTTGGAATGAGTTCAGTCCGCAAGCTACAATCTGACAGCCCAACGCACTCTCTCTGAGCTTTCCTCAGTTCTCCAGACTCCTATCTTGCATCCTCAGAGATGACTCCTTTCCCTTGCAAATGAGTTCAAAACAAAACTTTCCCTAGCTGGTCCAACGGGCAGCTCCGCCGCTAATGGGGTGGCCATAGCATCCGAGCGCGGTGCCCTCATCTCTCCCAGCTCTGCTCTGTGCCCATGGAAAAGGGGGCGGAGAGGAGAGAGGAGAAGGGGCGGAGGTCACCCGCGCCCTCCATCCCTCCCAGCCTGCGAGCGCAGCTAGGTGCAGAGGGATCGGAGGGGCCCGGCGGGCAGGTTCCGCGCCAGGGGACCAGCGGCGGGACGCGAGCCGGTGCCTGAGCAGGAGTAGGGGCGCTGCGCTCGGGGGAAGCGGCGGCGGCGGCGGCGGCGGCGGCGCGGGGTCGGGCGCGCCATGGCGCACAGAGCGGCGCGCTCTTCTGCTCCGCAGCGAGCCCGGCTGGCGGCCGGGGACGCTAAGGTAACCACCCCTTCGGCGGCTGGATTCCCAGGCTCCGGCTTCAGGGTGCCCAACCCGACCCAGGTTTAGCAAAGCCACTCCCGGGGTGCCCGGCGGCAGCCGCAGCCGGCTGCACTAAAAGGTACTTAGGCTGCGCTTGGCACCAAGTTTGGACCAGATTCCCAAGCTGGGGAGACCCGCAGAGACAGAAGGGTACTTGGGCCGACTCGTCCCCATTCTGAGCTGTGCGGATGGGGACTGGGTAGAAAGGGTCTCAGAGGAGGGAAATAGGCAAAGAGATCGATCCCCTTCTCGCCGCGTGATTCCCTGCGGGCGACACCTCGAGTTTCTTGCCCCAGCCGGCTCAGACCTTTGGCGCCCCCCAGGGTGGGAGGGAAAACAACTCTCTGGGGTTTGAGTCATTGCAGAAAGTTTCAGGGAGTTAGTGGGTTTGGGGAGGATGTTGCAAGGCGAGGACTGGGGGTGGTGGGGGTAATAACTGGCGAAAGTCGAATTTGTGAGTAAGACCCGGAGGAGGTGGCCGCCCTTCGGGCAGTTCGCGCAGTCCCACGCGGGCCAGTCCCAGGAAAGGTTGGCTCCGGAATCCCCAGCCTCCCGGAAAGCTGCTTGGGAAACGCCAATTCAATTAGCTCGGGGCAGGGTGGCTGTGGTTGCGTGTATCGAGTGTCTGTGACTCAGGCCTCAACCCCCTCCCCCTAGGGAAAGGGTGACAAATAAATACTTCGCCTTGCATGTTGCTACTGCGAAGATGTAACTTGACAGCCCCTAGGCAGAGGTGCACAGAGTGAGTGCGGCCCGCCCCCTTCCCCATCGCGAACCAGGATTTCTGCACAGGTGGCAGCTAGACCAGAAAACCTTTCTAGATTCTCACCACTCTGCCTTCCATGCCTCCAGTGCGTGTCTGTGGTTTGCTATTACTTGATCTAGGCTTTGGAAATGTGTTCAGAAAAGCTCCATTTAACATCAGTAAACTTGCTGGTCCCCTTCCAAAGTTTGGAGGACATTATGTCTGTCTGCCTGACAAACAGGTAGTTCAGCTAAGGAATAGTCTGCAGTTTGGGGACAAAGCCCATCATAGGAAAGAGCAGAGAGTTTGAAAGGACATCTAGTTATTTCAGTAGGCTATTATGGTTTTTAAAACTTTATTGGGTTTAAATCTAACCTTGTTGGCGATTTTGTAAAATTTAAAAGTTTTACGGTATCAGTGAAGTGTCAGGAAGACATTTAGGAGGTGCCCATTTGCAGAGAGGCCACAGAGGTTAACCAAGGGGTCTCAATTTTGGCAGCTTCTTTACCTTGAAAATGAAATGTGGAACCACAGGCAGATGTGTGCTGCTTTCAGTATGATGCAACCTTGCTTATGATAGGCCAGATAAATCCAATCCCACCGCAGGGTGCTGGGGCTCTTCAGTCATAAATGTCAGACGAGCAGTAATGCTGTGTTCATAATTCCTTTCTCTTTATGCTACAGATGTCTGGACTGCAAGGCTGCACAGTTTTGAGAGGGAGATGACTTGAGTGGCCAGCTTTTATCTCTACAACAATGTCCATGAACAATTCCAAACAGCCAGTGTCTCCTGCAGCTGGGCTCCTTTCAAACACAACCTGCCAGACGGAAAACCGGCTTTCAGTATTTTTTTCAATAATCTTCATGACGGTGGGAATCTTGTCAAACAGCCTTGCCATTGCCATTCTCATGAAGGCATATCAGAGATTTAGACAGAAGTCCAAGGCATCGTTTCTGCTTTTGGCTAGTGGCCTGGTAATCACAGACTTCTTTGGCCATCTCATCAATGGAGCTATAGCAGTATTTGTATATGCATCTGATAAAGACTGGATTCGCTTTGACCAATCAAATATCCTTTGCAGTATTTTTGGTATCTGCATGGTATTCTCTGGTCTGTGCCCACTTTTTCTAGGCAGTGTGATGGCCATTGAGCGGTGTATCGGAGTCACCAAGCCAATATTTCATTCTACGAAAATTACATCCAAACACGTGAAAATGATGCTGAGTGGTGTGTGCTTGTTTGCTGTTTTTATAGCTTTGCTGCCCATCCTTGGACATCGGGACTATAAAATTCAGGCATCGAGGACCTGGTGTTTCTACAACACAGAGAACATCAAAGACTGGGAAGATAGGTTTTACCTTCTACTTTTTTCTTTTCTGGGGCTGTTAGCCCTTGGTGTTTCATTCTTAAGCAATGCCATCACAGGAATTACACTTTTAAGAGTTAAATTTAAAAGTCAGCAGCACAGACAAGGCAGGTCTCATCATTTTGAAATGGTCATCCAGCTCGTGGCTATAATGTGTGTCTCCTGCATTTGCTGGAGTCCATTTCTGGTAAGAGCCTGATGTTTTGCCAGTTTTGGCTTTCTTGGATTTATCCATGTTCAGTTCAAGATGTGTTGTCTTTTTCAAAGTTGTTAGTCTGTAAGTTCAATCTTTTAAATACTAGCATTCACTCCTACCCAAAATTTATGTCAGCACTCAGCTCTGGCTTAGAATGTGCTATGTGTGCTATGACATACGTGGTTATTTTTCCACAAGTCTGGAATTGAAAGAAATGTGTTGCTAAATAATTCTAATTCTGCTTGCAGCGCAGTGCAAGGTAGTTTTAATAGAAGTAATATATTTTTTTTTTTTGAGACAGAGTCTCACTCTTTTGCTAAAGTGCCATGGCGTCACCCTAGCTCACAGCAACCTCAAACTCCTGGGCTCAAGTGATCCTTCTGCCTCAGCCTCCCGAGTAGCTGGGACTACAGGCATGCGCCACCATGCCCGGCTAATTTTTTCTATATATTTTTAGTTGTCCGATTAATTTCTTTCTGATTTTAGTAGAGATGGGGTCTCGCTCTTGCTCAGGCTGGTCTCAAACTCCTGAGCTCAAACAATCCGTCCGCCTCGGCCTCCCAGAGTGCTGGGATTACAGGCATGAGCCACCACGCCCAGCTGTAACATTTTTAATGTACTGAATATGATTAGTTTCTAAAATGTGAACAAAGTGACCAACTATAATACAACATTGGAATGGACTCTGGTAGGTCTTGGTAGAAAGTTACACACACTTTTTACTTGTAGTGAAGGCATATTTGCTACCTATAGTAGCAAATAGGGTGGTGATGAGTTGAGATAGTTGGATAGTTCAAGTGAAGAAATCACTAGTTCACTAATCCAGGAACAATGCTGCTAGTTTTTTTTTTTTTTAATTTAGCCTGCAGCTATATGTGATGACTTGATATTTTTATCTGGAAATGAAGGCTAAGGTTAAGGAATTAGCAACAAACATAAATCATTCACATTAGCTTCCAGATAGAAGACAACTCCCTCCAACATTTTACTTTATAAAGGAAGGAGTGACAACATGACATGAATGAGAAAAAAATCCTTCTGTAAGGAGCAAGTGACAACAAAGATGTTTTCATTCGTTTTTCTGTAACAATGGGGGAAGTGAGCTGGCATCCAGAGATGGTCACACAGGTGATGCAAAGGTGGAAATGAGACAAAGGTAGAGGTGAGGCAAAGGTTGTTGTCAGACCTTACCTGGTAGAACGAAGGTGCTTGTTACTAATGAATTTTCCTAAGCCTCAAACAAGTTCATGGCCCCCAAATTGTTGCCAGTGAAATTTTAATGAACAATCCAGATGATTTTTACACACATAAAAGTTTGTGAGAGCTGCTGCTACAGACAGATGCTATGATAAAGTCAATTTTATTTTACAAAATGAGTTCTAATTTTCTAGTATTTCTTTATTTCTATTCATATTATTGCCTCACAATCTGAATTTGGCTTCTTGAATTGTTAAATTATTTAAATATTTTTTCATGTTGTTCTTGAGTTGGCCAGATCTTAAGGACCCACCCAGGGGGAGAGTGGGTCTGTCAGTGGCTAGTCAGCCTTTAGAGATCTGCTTATTGTCAATATAGGAGGCCTTAGGTGAGCCCAATGAGGCTCTGATTTGTGCTTATAGTATAGTTGTTTGAATTGAGTAACAGAGACCAGTTCTAACAACACTGGAACCACTTCAGTGCTCATTTTTGAGGAGTTTAATTTATGCCACCTGACAAAAGGAATTTCCTGAGGGTAATGCTTTGTTTTCCTTAGTTAAGTTTTGAAATAAAGTAGCTTTTCAAAACAAAAAGTGAATCTGAGTGAATTGAAACTAATTTGGGGATTGCAAAGGGAATACAAAGAAAATGAGAAAAGAAGTGGCTGAAAATGTTTAAGGAAACTTTTCACATGAAGGTAATAGCTCTGGAGAAAACCTTTAAAAGATGAAATAGTGAACTAAATGAGAGACAGATACTCTGGACAACTGAGGTGATCAGTTGTGTTTTGGTTTTTGTTCTGAGGTATTTTAAAAATTTGTTTAGTTCTGGTTTTTGCTTTTGAAAAACAGGAGTGATAGACTAACTACTGTAAGACCGTGGAAGAAAGTGAAATTTTAGGCTCTTGCCATGAATATTTTGAGTTTATGTTTTTCCCTGATTTCCTTTCCTGGATTTTGGTTTCCTTCACTGTTAGAATAGATACTACAATTTAATTCGTATTTTGGACCTATTTCCTAGTGGAAACATAGTTTCATTTTTCAGAAAACATTTTCTGAGGTCTGTTTTCTTTTTAACTATGAGTTATTGATACATCTATCACACGAATATAGCAATATTTCTAGAATGCTTTTTCCTGTGATGTTTCCGTTGTGAGGGAAAAAAAAGGTGTTTATCAGCATGTTTGTGTTAGATGGATAGAAGGTACACCACAGAAACTCCTTGATGGGTTCATAGTTTGAGTTGTTTTAAGTATTTCTTTGCATTCCTGGTTTCTTTTGTGGAGACTTGGGTCTTCGTGGCAATTTCTGACTAAAAGATTTATAACTTTTGTGGTCTGGGCACAAGTGCATTGGGGATTAAGTTAGAATCATCAGACAGGTATAAATGGAACTCTAGTGAAAAATCTCAGGCTTGAGAATACCAAAATAACACCCAACACTAAGACCTAAGGTGAAAAAGTTCTCCTTCCCCCCCAAATATCTAGGAGGATTTTGATAACTGATCCATCATACTCCTGCCCACTTTGTACTTTAAAAGCTTCTTACTTTTTAAAATACCTCTGAAACGAAGCTTCTAGAACCCCATAGATATAAATGATGGTGACAGCTCTTAGGTCAATGCGCTACTTTATACCATGTGCCTTTTCTCTGTGATTGATAAGCATGAATTGTTGGATTTGTAGTTTGAATGAGTATCTGCACGCACTCTGACCTGTGTCCACTGTCATTTTCTAGCCTCGAACTAGAAAAAAGGCAGAGGCACATACGCTAAAAGGAGGAAACGAGAAAGGTGCAGATGATGTCTGTGCTTGACAGAATGTACTGTGTTAAAACTTATCAATAGTGGCATAATTTCTAAAACTACCCAGATTTATTTGGAAACAGATACTTATTTATGGTTGTTTGAGTATTCACTTTTTAACAGACTATATTTTATTTTTTTGAGTAGTTCTAGGTTTACAGAAAAATGAGTGGATGTCACTGAGAGTTTACATATTCTGCCACCTCAGGAGAAATGTTTCACCTGAGGTATTACTTACATCTTGCTTTGGTACACTTGTTTCAAATGATGAGCAAATGCTGGTACAGTATTATAAACTAAAGTCTGTAGTTTACATTAGGGTTCTCTCTTTATGTTTTACATTCTGTGGGTTTTGAAAATGTATAATGACATGTGTCCTCCATTAAGTATCATACAGAATAGTGTCATTGCCCTAAAAATCCCCTGTGGCTTTAAAAAACTTTAATGTGTTTTATTTTCCCAAAAGGGAAAAATGTGCTTTTTTCCCCCCCAGTAAATGACATTTAGGAATGTAGTAAAACATAGTATTTGTTTAAAATATAACATGCAAAGGACTTTTAAATTTTATAATATCTGAGTTTTATAGTTTTAAACATGGTTAACTCATATAAATTCATTTAATTACAATCTCAACTGAAAACTGCAGGAAGCTACAATAGGCACTTATTAGTTTATGGTTCTGTTTAGCAACAATTTAATTCCAAAAATCTTTCAAAGTGAAACAACAATTATAAAATTGTTTCATGTGCATCGTAGGTGAATCACTTTTCCTTAGTAAGTAAATCTTGACGACATTCTTTTGATGTTTCCATTGCGAGGGAAAAAAAGGTGTTTATCAGCACTTTCAAGAAATATTTTCTTAATAATCTTTGTTTCTGCCTTTATAGAGGTAATGATTCTTTTTAATGCTCCATTTCTAGAATGCGTAACTTTAAAAAGAATTAATTATTATTGCTATGAGTATCTCACCTATTTGGCAGAGCAATAAATACTTGTTGACTGGTTGACTGAAACTTACGTAGTATGGATATTAAGAGATTGGAAATGATTGACCAGAATATGGATTCTGAGTGTTGTAGGTAAGAGTTAAGCAAATACTGAAACCGAATGGTAATTTTAATCTGTTCCCTATTCAGCAACTGTAGACTTCAGACACTATTAAACTTCAGCTATCTTTTAGTAGAAGGCCATACATTTGTTTTACCTTTTCTTCATGCATAGAGAATCGTTTTGAATTGGGAAAAGAAGGCTATGTGGGTGAGTTTACCCAAGAAATGTGTAATCTTGCATATGCAGATTTTGAGTGTGGGTTTTTCTAAGGTTACTTTTATGCTAATACTTCTAGTCAACATAGTTAAACATTATTTGGTCACTAAGGTGTTTGTCAGATATAGATCAAGTAACTGGGTGGCTAATTGAACTTTGGCTGAAATTACTAACAATATTGGCATCATAATGACCAGATCTTAGAGGGCTAATGGCAAGTGATGGAGGAACATGACATCATAGAGCATTTTGATATTAGTGAAGATTGTTTTCTTTGAAAGGCTGACCCTCTTTGTCATATTTAAGAATGGTGTAGTGGGAATCTGTATGTGTGTCTTGAGCGCATGCCTCAGCACCCAAAGGATGGATGTACATTTATATGTTTTAAGTGGAAAGAAAATGTAAAAAATGTATAAATATGTAAATACATAAATGTGTACATGTATATATATTCTGTATGTACATGTGTATATATATAGTGTATGTATGTCTGTATATACTTATGTATCTGTATACATATATATATACATACACACACATAATTGTTAAATTATTCCTCAAATTAAAAAATTAACAAATACAGCATTGGATCTGATTATACCAAATAAGAGGGCTTATAAAGGGTGGCATTCTAAAATTTAAAAACACAGTGGACTCTTTTATACTGTTGCATTAGATAGTGGAATGTAGATCTTTTTGGTTTATTCTTGGATCTCTGCTGATATTAGAGGTAGTATTGTCATAAACTGTTTTACTTTATTTTTTGTGTGTGTGAAGTGGGAGTGTCCCTTTGTTTGGAATATGGAAGCAGCATTGAAGTTGTCTGGGTACAGGACCTGATGTCACCTGGGTTCTACTTCTGTGAAGTTCTTGAACAACTTAGACCCATAAAACTCAACATTCATATCTGGAAGAAAAGGCACACCCTAGAGATATGGTAATGCAGTTTAAATTATGAGAGTTCAGACTGCTTTCTCACATTTGGGTGGGCATGGAGTAAGTGGCGTGGGGTCAATGACTGCAGCTGGCGGAGGAGCTGTTCTGAGAGATTTGGGAGCACATTCTCACCCCCAGTCTTTGGCGTTCTCTTGCCTGGAACACTCTCCTCATGACACCCCTGTGGCTCTCTCCCTCATGCCTTTCTGATCACTCAGATATCCCCTCCTCTATCTGGGCTATCTTAAAAAGTACACTTTTTCTTTTTCTCTCTTTTCTCTGCTTTATTTCTCTCATAGCTCTTAGCAGTATCTGATAACACCGTATACATTTCACATTTCTTTGTTTATTTGGTTGTTTAGCTTTTGCCCCTAGCATGTATGCTCTTTGAGAGAAGGGACCTGGCTAACTGCTGTATCCTCAGTTCCTAGACCAGTGCCTGGCACATAGTTGAGGCTGACAAGTATTTGCCAAATGAACCTCATGTAAAGGAAGGCCCCATTAGTGACTACACTCACATCTGATTTGAATTCATTCTACTGAGGAAGTCGGGACGTGGTTGGTAGGCCCCAGGAGTACTTTTAACACTTCTAATTGTGATTTGTATTAAAGAGATCTGAGAGGGGGCGAGTATCTGTTCAGAGGTTCCCTAAGAGCATCAGTTGGGAGTGGAGTCTTGGAGAATCCTGGACATTCCAAAGTTGAAATCTAGGGTTAGAATTTAGGCATTTTGTTAGCATCTAGAGGAATTTCATGGATAAACTGGACTTGGCATTTTATTTTATGATATTATAATAATTTTTCTGTTAGTCTCAATGGTCCTTGGTGGCTTGATTCTATGTTACTAGTTTGTGTTTTAGTTTCTAAAAATAGTAGGCCATTAATCAGTGTTTGTTGAATTACTACTAATGAACCAAATATTGAAGAGATGTATAGAAGGCATAGGAAAATATTAGGTAAGAGAAATTTGGATTAACTTTGCTTGAGAGTTTTTAGCACTTCCTTTTTCTCTATAGTCACACAATTTTTTTAATAATGTATTTATTTTTTAGTGGTGTTTTATCCTTTAGGGAATCAAGTCAGGGGACAAGAGGAGAAAATTACTTTGAGTAAGGACTTCCAGATATTGCATGTTCATTGTCATAAAATGAAATCTTTATGGTAAAGTTTGAAATTTGTCCGAAAAACGGGCTTGCTTACATCATGTCTTTACCAGCTGCTTGAGTGAATGCATATGCCTCAATTTGTACTGTTAAGGAGGCTAAAGATTAAGTAGGTTTTACATTCACTGAGGATTAATTCTCAGAAAAACCCGACAGGCCTGTGGACACTGTGGTACCCCGCCCAGATCTTCCTGTGGGTGAGTCTTGCTCAGGGAAATTTCCTTCAGCTGAAGGAACTGCCTTGCCTGGGGTTGTGTCCCCGAGCCTGGGGTCAGTCTGTGTGCAGTGACAGGTAGAGGTGAGGATCCAAGGCACTTGCCCTTTGCCTCATTTGGGACATTTCTGAAGGGCCATTGGTGCTTCGGAGCTTGCTGAAGCATCTGCCTAGGACTTTCCTTGCATTTGCTTTGCATCTCCTCTCCTTCCCAATCATCCTCACAGCCCCCAGGAAGCCTCCTGCGTGCAGATGCAGTCTCAAATCTATTGCCTGCAGAATCTACCTCAGGACTATTTTTCAGAAGTCCATATATTGTCTACACATAAAGCGTATTACACAAAGGTTTAGAGTGTGGTTTGATAAATATAGTGAGCTATGTATAGGCTATATATGGAATTGAACTCACTGAATATAATTGTGCTCCCTCCATGGGAGTGTGGTGTAAAATTGGCCCAGCAAAGGTCAATCAATTAAGAAGTGACACTGCTAAGTTGAGAATTTACACGGAAGTCTGTTGTTTTGGATGAGCACGGTGGTCTGGAGTACTTTATTATTTTAAGTTCATTTACTCTTGGGAAAACATGACTTCCTGTTTTTAAGGAGAAAGAGTTATAAAAATGCAGAAAGATATCATAGACATTGAGACGGCGCTTACAAAACATTACTTGAATGATTTAAGTGTAAATGAATCAGAAACATGTGGATTAAATTTATACCCTCATGGATATAAAAATCTTCTGGCTTAATGTGTTTTGGGCTTTTTATTAAGCCTCAAAACATTTGAAGAACAATTCAAGATGTTAATGTGTTCCAAATCTCTCTGGGTTGCCAGTTTTAATGTGTTTTCTTAGACTTATCCTTATAGGAGATATATAAAATGCATTCCATTTATATTTGCTTTGGAAGGCATTTATAGCCACACCAATTTTGCCTGGTATATCAGTGTCGTTTATCTGTATTCAGGGAGGACGTCATCCAATAGGAGAAATTTGTCTTTTGATCCTTGTAAATATACCTTTCAAAGCTTGTGTAAACCTGTCATTCTGTCTGTCCTGTGTCCTGGGTGTAAGAGTGCTAATGCCACAAAGGAGTGGATACAGTGTGGTTTTATGTAGACAGGGCGGTGGCTTTTCTCCTCCTCCTCAGTTACTGAGTCCCCAAATAAAATTTAGACTATGGAATGCCAAAATGGAGTGTGGCTGTGGTGTGATGGTGAAGGAGACAGAGGCAATTGGATTATATAAAAGGAACTATTTTAGCTGTTTGTGCACAGTCCCAAATCAGGCCTTCCCTTGAGAATAGTGTAGTTATTCGGAGTGCAGGCTGGAGACATGAATCTCAGCCTCATCACTTTTTAGCTATGACCTTGGAGTTACTCTGAGGTCACATCTGTGATTATAATAATAGTACTTACTCAGAGGTACTATAAGAGTAAATGATTTGACTTCCCTAGAATCTCATAACAGAGTGATTGGCACATAGTAAATGCACAAGAAAATCCAAAAATACTCAAGAAGTCTATTGGTATTATTGCTGTTCACTATCTCATTTTCTCCTCCATCTATAGAAGGGTTGCTTGTAGTGGAAAGTAAGAAAGGAGCTCATAGCTTCAGAAAACTTTCTTGAACATTTCCATTTGAAGTTTCAGATTATCGCTTCTTATTTCACTATCTCATCAGAAGTAAAGATATTACCTTATCTTTTGCATTTTATTCTAATTAAAATATTCTAATAATTTATAATTATAATAATTTATAAGGTAATAATTTATAAATAATTAGAATCAAATTAAAATTAGTAAGAAAGTATTGCGATCATAAGGTATAAGGCACTATGCTCAGAATTGTGAGTAGTGCCAGGGAGCAAAAGATAAAGCTCTTTTCTCAAAGAGCCTGTAATTTCTTTGAGATAAACGGCATTCAGATCTTAGCCCTTGGAGAGGAAACATAGTATAGTGGTTAAGAGTCTGGGTTCAAGTCCTGTTTCTTCCACTTCCTGGCCGTGTGACCATAACTGCTCTGTGCCTTGATTTTGTCATGCAAAATAGGTATAATAATAGTACTCATTTCATAGGGTGGTTGTAAGAAATAAATAAATTAATATATGTAAAGCACTTGAAATAGTGTCTGACTTATAATAAGTACCATATGCTTCTGTAATTATACAATTAGCATTATTCTTGCTGTTATTATTAAATAATGATGCTGCTCACTAATAATTTTTGTCAATAAGATGATTGAAAGCACTTTAAAATTACTTATTAAATGAATAATGGGAGTTATAGGAGCAAGCTCCACAAGTGATTATTTGTTTATTGGACACCTATCATGTTTCAGGCACTGTTCCAGATACTAGAATAACGATCACTGTGATTTAATTGTACATAACATTAATATCTATGGCCTTAAGCAATAATATTAATACTTATGGAAAATGAAAAGAGAAGAGATGTAGGTAATTGAAATATGAAGATTCTATCTTTTCTTAGAATAGCAGGTATTCTGTTATGAATGTTTGCAAGATGAAATTATTTTTGATAATTTATAAAAGGGAAAAAATTTCTATGGGATATAATTCAGAAAGAAAAATTATTGGAAATAAATGTGATCCAAAGTTAAGTAATGTAAATTTTAAAAGAGATAATAATATGTATAATTCCTAGAGATAGAAAAGTATACAACTGAAAAACTCTTTAGTATTTGGGCCAGGCTTGATAAGATTAGAATACAGCAGGTTGTAATAAATTAATATTAAAAGCCAGAAGATTTTTCAAGTAATGAAACACGAGTAGAAAAATTAAATCAGATGATAAACATTAATAAGTCAAATTAATATTCTATACTATCTTTCGATAAGGAAGTGACCCAGTATATGGAAAAGAAATAAATTGCTGGTGAAATGATGCATTACAAAAGCTACTAACTCTTTTTAAGAATTTAAGTTAAGAAAGTTTTAGAAACTAGGACTAAAACAAAAATAATTAAATTGCTGTGAACATGAATAATAAAATTCATATATGCTTTCATTTAACGATTAACAATTTACTCATTGATGTATTTTTTCAGCAAACTTTGCCGGGGAAAAGGCTGTGTCTCTCCACGTGGAAGGTAAAGGGTAGAGACAGAGACATGACCTAGGAAAATATTCCTGAGACAAATTCTAAGAATCATACTTTCTAGGTCCTTCATTTTATCTGTGACCTTTCCACTTTCTTCTCTAGCCTCTACATGCATCCTCCTTTTCCTTTTCTTTCCACTTTTAATATGGGGTCAATACAACTATTTGCATTTTTCTGACCCTGCTTGGGAGCAGTCAGGGAGGTTGCTGGCTTAATGATAATCAAGGAACCTCTGAGCACAAAGGCGCGTTAATAAGTACTAAATGCAATGTAATAATGTTGCTGTAGCAGCAGCAGCAGCAGCAGCATTGGTGGTTGTTATTGTTATTACATATTCCTTTATTTTCCTTCTTACATTTATGTTCACAGGAGGGGACCAGAAAACAAAAGGAAAAATAAAAGTCCCATGAATGAGAGGGAGACAGAATGCAGGAGTGGGGAGAGGAGTGGGACAAGCCACGAGGGCAGCGGAAAGCTGGTGGTGTGCGATGGAGAGAGGCACTCATGTGTCGGGAACTCTGCTGGCAAGGCCAGACCTCCCTTTATTTTTGCACACATCTTTTCCTTATTGAAGAATATCAAATTTTATGTATTATGTTCCCCCAAGCAACTTAAAAAGACATGATGTTTTCTTCAGCTATAAAATTCCATTGTAAAAAAAGGTAGTAAACTGCAAATTAAATTTTGAAAAATCTTCCAAATTACACTCTCCAGATATAACCACTATTAGCATTCTGGGTACATCCATCCTTTTACTCATGTAATATGGAAAATGTTAATATAGTATTTTAATTCTTTGATTAATAGAGTAGTTAAACATTTCTTTCTTACAGTTATTGGGCATCATCTCCTTTCTTTTGTGAGTGTATTTGTATTTTTCTAAATGATTTTCAAGAACTCTTTGGCTAGCAAAGAACACATAATTCTGATATATAAAAATAATTATAAAATAAATTGTTATAAAAAGTATTGCTTTTTTAGATTCATTGTTTGCCTTTGAATTTAGTGTTTTAGAGTGGACCTGCACTTTGTTACAGTCCTCTGAAGAGTGTTGTTTCTATTTTAACAGGTAATTAACTTGACAAGACTCAAACTGCAAACTCTCTCTTAACAGCTCAAATATCAGTTCAATTCTTTTATCCTGGCTAGGCATGGTGGCTCATGCCTGTAATCCCAGCATGTTGGGAGGCCGAGGTGGGAGGATCACTTGAGGCCAGGAGTTTGAGACCAACCTGGGCAACATAGCAAGACCCTGTCTCTGCAAAAAGATTAAAATAAAACAAATTAGCTGGGTGTGGTGATGTGCACCTGTAGTCTCAGCTACTACGGAGACTGAGGCAGGAGGATCACTTGATCCTTGGGGGTTCAAGGTGGCAGTGAGCCGTGATTGTGCCACGGCACTCTGGCTTGGGTGACAGAGTGAGACCCTGTCTCTAAAAAAAAAATACTAATCTTTAGCTAGGTTGCATGGAGTCTACGCCACAAATGCATGGTTCAAGGGTCAGCCTAAGGTTTGGTCAGAGTTTCTATATAACATTTAGGACTTCCTTTCTTTGACTCTCTTGTTTCCAGGAGAACTCTGTCCTCTGGTTCTCTAAGCTAGAAAGACTGTGGGTTTAGTATCAGAGGTTTAGCTACTCTGAATGGCACAGACCAGGTTGTGCTCTCAGACTAGAAACTATAAAATGATAAACTTATTCTTTTCCAAGCACTGACTCTCCTCTAGAATTTGCCTGCTTTTGGTTGTTTCTTCAGTGTCTTCAGGTAGTGTTTTTGTTTCTGTTTGTGGTCCAGAGTTTATATTAAATACCTTTAATTTGAGTTAAGGTTGGTTCTGAAGGAGCTTATTTGACTATACTGAAATAAAACACCACATTTGGATTTTAGATTTGGATTGTTATTTTTTTCTTAATTCATGTCCCTCCACTTTCTAAAATTATTTTTGACATTTTCAGAAGTTCTCCGAGGATATGGTCTATGTTCATTTTGGTAATCACTGTATTTGCAAAGCCTAGTACAGTACCTGTGACATAGGGTATTCAATAAAATTTGTTAAATGTTGAATGCAGTAAGTTTCATAACCATGCTATAAGCAATGAAAAATTATGTAGAATTTGACTGACATTTTGTGTTATTGGCATTATTGCTGTAATTTCTTTTTGATCATGTTATCTCATTTCTAATGTTAGTTATTTTGATTAATTTCTAGATCAGCTGAAGTATAAAGTAAGATTTAATGTGAAGAATAAGGAGGAGGCTTGCTTTCAAAATTGTATGTTTGAAAATATATTTCTCTTGGTTGATAGTTTTGCTGGTTATGGAATTTTGTATCAAAATTATATTCCCTTAAAGACTTTGTTAACCTTATTCTGCTTGGTTTTCTTCATTTAGTTCCATAAAGATGTCCAAAAATCAATAATGCTTTTCCTTCCTGTATAGTTGCTTATAGGATTATCTTTGGAATTTATTTTAGAGTGGGCATACCGTTATTACTTTTTGCTTGTACTCAGGGTACTCTTTTAATCAGACTCAATTTTTTTTTTTACTTCAGAGTAATTTTCTTTTTTTTCCATTCGTACTCTGCCTACTTTGAGTTTCCTTATGAAATACTTATTACAAGTATATCAGAGCTCCTTGATTTATTATTCATAATACTTATCTTTTCATGTATCTTTATTCTTTTCTACAAGAAGGTCTACAAAAATTGTATAGACAAATTTGGTATTCTCTGTTTATTGCATTCCTTGTATTTGGGAATTTGGGAATTATATTTTTCCTCTGGTATGTGGCTGGGAACTTCATGGTTTTGCTGTACAGCTCTTTTCTATGAGTGTTAGTGCAGTCCAAAGTTACCTGGTACACTGTCCTCCTTCTGAATCATCATGGCCCTCATGAGGAGTGGGTGACAGCCATGCCCCTTTCCTGTACCAAGTACAGCCTGAGAATGAATGTCATTGTCCTCTGATGCATGTGACAGCTTTCACTCTATACCTCAGAGAACTTCATGTGGCTCAAACATTTCCCTGCCATCTATCTCTGACCCACCCTGGACTTTTTGTCTTGCCTTTGCCAACATTGGTAGGTATATGTGTTGTTTATAACTTGGTCATGCCAATGGGAATTTGGGCAGGAAGAAAGCAAAATATGAAGTTCAAATTACCTTCTCAAACCAGAGTGGCCATTGTTAGTTTAAAATTTGTATTTCTTATAATATTCTGTATAAATAATAAAGACTGGCCTTAAAATAGAAAATTAATTTAGCATATAAGCTTTTTGTCAGTCAGTCATTTTGTCTACAAGATACCGATATAAGTGTATAATCAATTCTTTTTATTGAGTTGATTTTCAAAATTGGACTGGTGGGATGTTTTGGTATTTGGGTATAGTCTAAGAAACTTTTAGCGCCATTCTTATTAATGGAATACAGTATCATCATATCATTTAATCAGAACAAGTAGAAATTTTATTTCCTTCTTTCTCATACCCACAGTACCTCTTTGTTGGGCTCCAGAATTCTGACATTAAAAAGAAAAGTAATGTGGGGAGTAACTTTTCTACTTACATTCTCCTGTCTGTATTCTGGTAGTTGTTTTAGTTATGCTAATTTAGAAGTATGAAGTTGAATTAGAAGGGAGTCAGTGGATGAAAGAGTATGGCTAAATTACCATTTAGAAACTAGGTCCGTCTGCCCAGTTCTGGGAATGTGATGCTGACAATAGTGGTTTTCAGAGTTTGTGATTGCCTGTCCCTCATCTAGGGCTCTCCAGTTTTGATTTGGAGTTGCTCAAGATCTGTGCATTTGGAAGAAACTTCTGAGAATATTCCTTCAATCTAGCATATCCTCTGGGTCCGCCTAAATTATAAATGCATCTATGGGGAAAAGCTGGACTAGAATTGCATATAGAAAGAAAGAACAACATGAATGCCTTCTTATTCCTCATTTCCTGGTATAAAGACTTATTTTCAAATTGCAACAAAAAAGTAGTGACTGATATCTCTATCATTATTCATGTATTCATTGCAGTGAACAGAGAATTAGTTTCTGACACATTTTAGTCTTTATGTGCTTCCATTATGATATATAGATATATATTTTGTGATGGAAACCTAGCTTTCCTGGATGGTGGAGAAGATAGCAGTCTGTGTAGGAGTAATTTCCATTGTGTGCTATTAACCTTCTCCTAATTGCCCACCTTAGGTTGTCTATGTAAGTAAATGGTCATAATAGAAAAGCTAGTCTGCTTATTTAGATAGTATTAGATTGATTTGGGTTTCCACATGGTCTATTTAACAAAACATTTTATATTTGACTGTAAAGATCAATGAATGACCTGTTTCACCTATTATCAACAACCTTGTCTCAAATGCCTCCCTGGAGTATTGACATTAAGATGTAACCACAGCATTGGTACCACCTTTCTCTTGGACTTTTTGGTTTGTTTTATATGGCTGCCAAAAACTCAAATTCAAATCAGTTCAACTCACCTAGAGGATATTTATCTGCTAAACAGTATAAAGAGACAAGCAGCAATCAATTAAAAATCATGCATCACACTGATGTATCTGAATGATGTCCTGAAGGCTGAAATTCCTCCTTTTGGAATTAACCGCACTATCCTGTCCACTGAAGGCCACAGTAATCTGTGGGAAATGGTCAGGAGGATTCTTTAGGGTGAGTAGAGGGAGAAACTTAGCTTTAGGCTTCCCTTTTCAGTGACAGACCTATTCCACCCAGCCTGAAGAAGGGAAGGGGATTAATATGCTATCATGACTTTAAGAAAGGTAGATACAGTTTATTAAATAATACTTTTATAATTAAAATCAGAGCACTCATGTAATTGCTGGTTAAGTAACTAAACATTTTCCCTCCAAAGTTAGAAAATCCAAAGTTCCATTAATAAAATGCCCAAATTGCCTGGCTTAACGTGGAGTGTAGTCAAATGTATATACATGGCTGGTGGCTAAAATTCAACTCTCTAAGAAGAATATGTTACTATAGCACATTACACTGAT
This sequence comes from Propithecus coquereli, assembly GCF_000956105.1. NCBI lineage: Eukaryota > Metazoa > Chordata > Mammalia > Primates > Indriidae > Propithecus > Propithecus coquereli. The sequence goes on along the minus strand of NW_012153062.1, from coordinate 20,079,546 downwards.
TCAAATCTGATTTTCTTTTTATTAGGGGAATTATAATTCTGAAATTCTTGACATGTTTTTATTTACATTTGTAATATTCTTCATGAAACTTGCTCTGATTATTCTATCTTGCATTTATCTCTCTTTTTATGATAAAATATAGTGTCTAATTCTATATAATCCTAGAATTTGTGGTGCTTGTTTTGTGACTGTTTAATCTCTCGAGTGGATAGGGAGCTCATTAGTGAAAAAGTTAATGTCATATGTTTCTACTCTGTTTCCTGTGGTGCCTTGTACACTGCTTGGAAAGGATCAAGGAAAATGCAGCTCACCCTTTAGAATCCTTTCATCACAAATGACATTAGTGAATAAAACAACATCCTTATAGCTGTGGTCATTAAGTACATATGAATGTCATGAAAGGATTTTATTTTTAAAGTGTTATTTTTTTTAAAAAAAAGAGTAAAGTTTTTTGAAATATAACTATAACTAAATTTAAAGTTCTTGTTTAGAAATTTTGTTTTGTAGTGTAAGAATTAATTTAAAAAAACATTTGTATAGCTCCTACTATGTGCTAGACAGGCTCTAAGTACTTTACAGTTGTTAACCATTGAATCTTCATTACATTTTCCATCGTAGAATTCCTCAGACATGGAAAACATTTATGAATACACATGTTCAGAGGGTTTACCCAAAGGTTAAATCATACTAAACTCGACATTGCCTGTATTTAGCATCATGAGTGGTTGCACAAGTTTATTAATCATATATTATATCTGAAATTTTAGTTAAAATTAAAAGGTCTTCAGATTTAAATCAAGATTCATGAGGAAGGGCTGTGACATGAAGGAAACTCAAGGATATTAAATTGGCTATGATTTGTGGAGGAAGATATTACATGATTAAAAGGAGGATTATTTTTGCATTCTGTTGTTATGCTGACATAAGCCTGTTAGACAGTAATCTTTGAGCAAATTTGCTAAAAAGGATACCTCTAATAATTTTTTAAAAAAATAATTTTTGCTTCTCTTCTTCCTTTCAGAGCATCGACAATGCCCTTAGTCTCCTGCCTTCCCCTGCTCCCAACCTAAATGGGTCCTAATTTATCAGAGTAAATTTAAAAATTTGAAATTTTTAAAAATGGCAGCTTTGTTAGTAGGCATTGAGTATTAACAATAACCTAGATTTTGTACAGATTTTTTTTTTACCCTTTGAGAAGTGTTTTTTCTCTTCTTTTCTGCCATTGAAAGGATAAAGCCCCATCCTAGGGAAAGAAGTCATTGGTGAGTGTTGGGAGAGGACCAGTCATGCTTTGATTAAAACCAGAGGGTGCCATGAGGGGCCAGTTTCAGAATTTTGATTACAACAAAGCAAACTTTTATCTTGAAAATTTCATTCCTCACTGAACATCCTGTTTATCCAAAGTGTCCTGCAAAATCTGATGTTTTGCTATCTAGACACTACTGGTGCGATCATATCCAGGCATATTTGCAGCTGGAGGATACCAGAGTTCTTGATTTTTAAGTAGTCAAAGATAAATGGCCTTAGTAAGACTTCACTATAAAAAGGCAATTAAAACATATCCACAAAAATAATATGCTTAGAAATACTCATTCAGTTATTCAGTATTTCTCAGTACCTTCCATGTGTCGGATACTGTTCTAGGTGCTAGAGCTATGGTACTGGACAAGACGGGCTATATTCCTTCTCTCATGGAGGCTGCATTCTTCTGAAGGTGATGATTGCAGGGGTTAGGGGTGGTTTGGAGGATAGATAATAAGTAAAGTCAATTAACAGGATGATTTCAAAGAGTGATAAGGGCTACGACTGTGAGTGGGAACTGGGGCTATTTTAGATTGAATGGTCAAGGATGTGCTCATGATGAGCTTAGCGCTGGGTGACAGAAAGGAGCCAGCTGTAGGAAGACACTGGGGAGGGTGGTTGGGCAGAGGGAAAAGCCAGCATAAAAACCCAATGGCAGGAATAAGCTTCTTGTAATGAGGGACAAAGCAAAGGTTATTGACCGGAGCAAGGGAGCACAGGTGAAAGTAGCAGGATTTGAGGATACAGAAGACAGTAGTAGGGGTCTGATGATCTAGGACTTTGTAAGCCATGGTGAGTTTGGATTAAAATTTGTTTGGAAGCTATTGGAGGGTTTCTTAACAACGGAAAGATGTGATATGATGCACGACTGAAAAAGACCACTTTGACTTCTGGGTAGAGAATGGATTATAATGGAGCAGGATATAGCAGAAAGTTTTTTTGCTGGGCATTTCATTTGATGCATGAGTAAAAAATAGATTACTTTTCTACAATTTATATTGGGAAGTCAAGCAAATAATAACGTACTATTAAAGATTAGCTTGTGAGTAACAAAGAAAATACTTTCAAAATAATTTTCCTTATGGCTTAAGATACAATTATATTTTGTGACTAAAATTTCAGTGGAAATATACTTAATTATACCTTATCTATTCTACTTGGTTAATAATCTCATAACTTCTCTGCTGATTTAGCAAAGAATATTTTGAGAGGCATTCATTTGCTGAAGTGTATCTGCATCTTTCTTCTATTTGAGATGAAGTTATTTGGCTCTCTTTATTACTCTTTGTTATTATTAATTTTTTGGTTTCAGTTTTGCACAGATTCATACACGCAAAAAATTAGTAAACTCTGTTTTAGTTACAAATGGCTTCTTGCCCTCAGAGAAATGAGCTATGAAGTGCCGTAATAATTACTTTAATATAAAAGAGTACTATTTAGCCATTATTGCTTTTGTAATTACAGTATGAAAGATACACATGTACATAAATTTATAGGAGAAGCATATATTACATGTCAGATAGACCATGGGCTAGGAGTTTAGTCATCTCTTGTTTGGGGTTCAGTTAGGGTTTGATTCTGCAATAAAAAACATTTTTTTCACCTTCGATTTTAACACCACATCTCCTACTGTTTAAACTGTGTGAAACATGAGCAGTGTGTTATCATTTTATTTCACAGTGCCTTTTCTACAGGACTTAAAATATTTTAAAAATTGAGTACCCTGCAGAAATTAATCTTTCTGGGGAGAAAAAGAGACATCACTGTACTGTAATTAGCTTCAGAAAATTCTGACTTAAGAAGAAGCTGTGCTTTCTGAATCAAAGTGCTTAACTATACTCCAACTTCTGTTACTGGGAAGAAAGGATCAGCATTTATTCCCAGTTGAATAGGATGCTTTGACTTGGGAAACTGATTGGGTTTCCTACTTTGGTTCTGCACACACCTACCAAATATTTATTAGGCACCTACTATATGCCAAGGTATCCTGATTTATGTTGTCTATATCAATGAGCATCTTCATCCATGGTGACTTCACAACATACTGAAACTATACTGAAACTCCACTATACTGAAACCATGTGTATGATAGTAAAACACCAATGTCTTTAGTCTATATTTGAACCTCTACTTAAAATTGGATAAGTTTGTAGAGCCTATTGTAGTGTGCAGGAATTTCTCACTACCCGAGTTTGAACACACTAGCCACATGTCCTTTGATGAATTATTTAAGCACCTTTGTGAGCTTCAGTTTTAAAATATAGACTTCAATACTGACCATATTGTTGCCTTAATCAGGTAACGTGAGTTTTCGCATGATGTCTGGTAAGCATCTGGTAAAAGATGTTGCATGATGGTTATTATTACTGTTATCGCCATGATCCATTTGGTACTCTAGTAAAATTCAGTGGTAATAAATGAAAGCATTCATTGAGTGCTTACACATGTGCTACATGGGTATATAAACATAATTAAAATGGGATCCTAACCCCAAAGGAATTTGTAGTTTATTTGGGGAGGCATGAACAGAACCAGCTCTGTTACAAAAGAACCCTGTGAACGAGTGCCCATGGCCTTCCAAGAAAGAGCTTTGCTAAGAAACTTTGTCTGTGTTTAATCTATGCCAAAGACTAAGGGAAGAGATTTCTTGACCAAAGCCCCCTTCAGTTCAGGTACATTGTAGTCTCTGGTGGTCTTTGGGTATAGTGGAGCATGTTGTTACCTACCAATTATGAGACTGGGTCCTCTTCTACAAATGCAATTCTTGTCTTTTGATTTAATTTTTAATTTATAAATTTTCTTTTTTTCTTTTATTCCTTGGATTAAATTACCTCATCTTTTCCTCATACTGATTTCTTTTCCATAAACTTATAATAAATGCCATTTTAGGTTTATACCACCTCTTTTCTTTTCATGATGTACTTCTTAATATGAATGTGTTTAATAAGGTCAATTCTTCTCTAAGATGCCAACCAGACACCATTATTTTTTGGGATTTTGGACTTTTGCAGTTCAAGGTTAGGGGATGTTGGATCTCATATCTTTCACTGGTTAAGCCAACCAGAAAAATCTGAGAGTTAAGTCAGCCCACCTTCTTGATTAAACAGCTTATCTGAATATAAAGCCTCTTTTCTTGTTGATCACATATATTTATCTCCTCTCGTTTATTTGTGAAAAAAGTCGTGTTCTTTTAAGTGAGGCCATTTTTGTGGTATTATTTGCAAAACATCTTAAAAATACAGTGTCGTCCATATAACCACAGAGGAAGGACTTGGCTTTCTGGTATTGCAAATAATACCACAAAACTTGGTAGCTTGATGGAAAAAAATAAGGGAATTCGTAAACTGGAAAGAGACTAGTGAAATTGGAGCTGCAGTTTTACGGTAGTGCAAAAAAAAAAAAAAAATTCCTGAGATTTTGCTGATGATCTCTTAAGGGCAGGAGAACAGCTTTTGGTGGTCATTTTCAGACCTACCTGGGATTACTTAGGCCTTTCTTAGTGATTTGAGTGACTCATAAGTGCAATTTGGCAATGGTTTGCTTCAGTTTGGCATTGATCATGGTTAAAGTATACAGAGGGTGTCTCCACTGCCTATCTTGAGTATGTCCATAAAGCAAAAATAATTTGACCTCTTAAGCTGCTTTTTATGTTAAGTTAACCTACCACTCTGGCAGACTTTGTCAAGGTACTTATTTAGGTACATTGATGTACTTTAATTGCTATCTTTTCATTACCTATTGGGGGTCAGAGAATCAAGTTCTGTAATAGATTTTTAACCTTGTCATTTCATAATTTGATGACAGGTAATGGTGAGGTCGCCAGCATTTGTATTCTTGGAAAAATTCTGAGTTCACTCAGGGAGAAGCAATCTGAGCTAGACTTTTTATCTTGTCCCATCAGACAGGATAGGATGGCCAGCCTGCTGGTCAGATGCAGGCCACAGGGACTAGTTCCTCTTTCTTAGTTTTCTATTCACTAGCTGTATGGACGTAGTCTTCTCCTTTCTGGCTTTCTGTGCCAGCTGTGTTTTTTGCTTCTTGCAATCTTTTAAGTAAGCCATCTTGCCTTGTTGTTTTAATTTTGTTCTGTTCCATTTTCCCTGACTATAGGAAAAGTTATTGAAAGAAATTCTTCATGAAGAAAGTAGAAGGCTAAAGTTTTCCCTTCCCAGCTCTTCCAATGAAAGAAGTATTATAGTTACTTAACAATGATAAGGCACTAGGCTCTTGCTCAGCTGGCATAAACCTATATGGCTGAACTACTTGTTTATGGCTCGTGCCATTCTGATTGATTGGTGTCAATGTTCTAAATGTTTTGAATATGACTATTGGTAGAATATATTTTTACTAACAAAGTAATATATGTTCATTATATACAAGTTGAAAAATAGAAATTAAAAATTTACATCCCTTTAATAGTCTTGTTTATTTCTTGATTCAGAAAATTCCTAGATAATTTATAATTTGTTTGATATTTTAAATGGTATTTTTTAGTGTATTCTATAGTTAGTATTATTTGTGTAGAGAAATGTTTTTGATTTTTTTCAGTTGATCATATATTCAGCAACATGCTGAACTCATTGGTTGCAATTGTTTATTGAGCTTGTTTTTCTATCTAACAAAAGTTTATCTCTTTTCTTCTAGTTTTTATGCTTTTTTTATAGCATTGGAAAATAATTATGATGCTATGTTAAACAATGGTAATACTAATGGGCATCCTTGTTCCATATTTTAAAATACAGCTATCCTTTCTCCATTAAGTGTAATGACTCTCTTGTAGGTTTTTGATATATTGTATAAATTTCACTGTTTCCTAATTTTAAGTCACTCACAAGTACTATATTAATTTTCTATTGCTGTGGAACATGTTCCTACAAACATAGCAGCATGAAACAGTGCCCATTTTATTATCTCATAGTTCTGTAGGTCAGAGGTCTGAGTATATTCAACTAGGTTCTCTGCTCAGGGTCTGAACAAGGCTGAGTTCAAGGTAAGAGCAGAGTGGCCTTACGGGAAGAAACCATGTCCTACGTAAAGGAGCTTGGGAATTACAGTGTGATTTTTGACCTTGTAGATTTTATCTAGTCCTAGCTCTGACACTTTTATCTTGGGGAAATCGCCTATCTCCCTTCCTTCAGTTATTTTCTCTCCTGTGAAATAAAAAAATTAGATTATGTGGCTTTTTAAGGTCTTTCCAGGTATAACCTTTTATACTTTTCTACAATAAAATCTGTCTTATGCTGATCAGAGGGAAGTAGGTAATAACTTCATCTAAAAGCCTACACTTTGGGCAAATGCAAGAATTTTTTTTTTTTTTTTTTTTTTACTATTAGTGTATTTGACCTAAGATAACCACTTTGGCTTAATCAAAAGTTCACATATATCTTCCAGTTGCTTCTTAAAGGTATGAAAAGGGCAACCCAGTCCCCAATTTCAACGTGCCAGATGAATATCAGGATACATAAATTGAATCAGTCCAGGGCTGTTGTAATACCTCCACCCTTCCTTAACCTTTGTGGTACTGCCATGCTAAAAGATGTACCAGGGACCTTCAGTGCAACTCTGAAGCTATTTTAAATTGGTTCAAATTTCACAGATTAAGGACACAGTCCCCCACAAGACTCCTCTAACTTCAGACACCAGCTACAACTTTGGGAATTCTCAGGCCACCTACACTTCTAAAAACTGGCTATGAATTCAGGGGTTCCCACTACTTCCTCAGGTTTGATAATTCACTAAAATGACTTGTAGAACTCACAAAAGTATTATACTTACAGTTATAATTTTCTTGTAAAGGACATAAATCAGGACCAGCCAAAAGAAGAGATCTATGTGATGAGGTCTGGGAGTATCCCAAACACCGACCTTCCATGTCCTTGGGATGTTTTCCCCTCCCATTACATCAATGTGCATCACCAGCCAGGGAAGTACACCTGAGCCTTGGGTGTCCAGAGTTTTTAATTGGGTTTCATTACCTAGGCCTAATTGATTGAATCATTGACCATGTCATTGAATTCACTCTGTAGGTCAGGCTGATACCATGTGGTTCAAAGCCCCAAATCTCTGATCACAGGGTTAGTCTTTCCAGTAAGGCCGAATCCCATCCTGAAATTATCTAGAGTCCACCCTCAGTCATCTTATTAGCATAAACTCAGATATGGTCCAAGGTGTCCATCATGAATAATAAAGACACTCCTATCACTTAGGAAATTCTGAGGGTTAGAGGCACCCTTCTAGGAACCAGGGACAATGGCCAGCTAATTTTTTTTTTTATTATTATACAGTAGGACTTAAACATAGTATCAGAATATTTTGTTTGTTGTTTTGAAATCTTAGAAACCATTGCAATTGTAAGCAGTCTTCTGGAATTAGCACTATCCTTATATAATAATTCTTTATGTAATGATTATACCAAGGAGACCTGTAGTCGATTTTGGTCTGTTATTGAGTCTTTATACTAGATTGACAATTTGCCTTTAAAACCCAGAACACACACATACACACACACACACACACACACACGCTCACACATACACACAACAGGTCCTGCCCCATACTGCAAGAATTATGTACAATTTAAGTTATTCACCAGAACTAAAAAATTATTGCTAGATCTTTGTTCCAAAGTGATGTCTTATTCAGAGACAGAAAATCAAAGACAAACCAATACTTTTTTCTAGAGGCTGTGAAGTGTAGGCTTGCTGTAGCATCAAGCTCAACACCACACTGAGACCTGAGATATGATGTATTTTAAGAGATAGTCTTAAATGAGATGACTGGATCCTACTAGGCATGTTATAGTGCACTTGCCTTTTGCTCTGTGTTTGGTGTCATTTGTCAGCAGGGAACGATTGAAATGTGAGTTATAAATTGACAGAGTAGAGAGAACCTGTAGAGTTCTAACACCATAGCCACAAACATACAGGGTCCCTAACAGTTTTGCCTGTAGATCTTCCCGAACATCGAGGGGCAGGGCAAAAACGCCAGTGATTTTATTGGAATAAAGGCACGTCACCAGCATTTTTCTTTGTGCTCTATAATATAGCTTCTCAAGATTGGACCAAAAAAAAAAAAAAAAAAGAATGGGGTCAACCATGCATATCACTGTTTAGCAAGTTACAAATGAGGCAGTAAGCAATCTTTGATCAATAGTGTGGCAAGTAAATACTCAAGACAGAGACCGTGACCAGAGAGAGTAATGGGAATGAGGTGTCTTGGTGTAGCAAAGGTTTGGGCCAATAGTGAATCAAGAAGACATTGCATACATGGCCTGCAGTCACTCATTAAAAGGGACAGAATGCCCCTGTGCTCATTGTAGAACTAACTGTGACTTATCCATACAATAGACGGAGAACTTAATCTGTTTCATAGAAGGCAGATCTGTCTGGGCATGGTAGGCATTACGAAGGATAAATGACAGTCTGCATGGCTAAAGTTTCCTTTCTAGTAGACCACTTTGACAGATTCTCAAGGTTTCTCTTTATACTTTACCACTAGCCATAGACTTCAGCCACAATGGCAGCAGATATAATTCAAATTACCAACTATGAACTTTTAGGTGAGATAAAATGCTTTATAAAAGACTGTTAGTCACAAATACAGTGATCAGTATTTTTTTTTTTTGGAAAGAATGTCAGCTCAAGTAAATATTTGTTTTTATTTAAAAGTTGGATATTTGTGATTTTGAAAAGCTATGGGAATCTTAATTTAAAAGTTTAAATGTCATAAAGACAAAGTTTTCATACTGTAGTAAAATTGTTTGATTTTTAGGCAATGATTGATGGCCTCTCTTAATTGTCTGTTAAACTAATGAGAAGATTTACTGTGATTTTTTTTTTATGATCCCTATTATGCAAATACACCAGTAAACGATAGCCTTTCTGAGGTCTTAGGGAAGTGATGGTTAATGGAATACGGAAATGTCATTGTAATTGCACCCTCAAAATCATGTCGTGGCACATGCTTCTGAAATGGGTGAAGAATGAATAATACATAGAAAATTGTCAAGAGAAAATCATGTGGGGTATAGTCATAGCACTAGATTGTTTTGTAGAGGAAAGGAACTTGGAACTGAGTTTGAGGCTAGTACTTTAGGTCATGCGATAGGATACATGTTCAGAGTGCTGAAAATTATATGAGAGAGGGTGAAATGATCAGATATTTAAGCCATTAGGCTATTACCTTGTATACGTTGACTTATACCTAGGAAAGATGAATTTCAACTTGCTACTTAGGTTTGCGGAAGAAAAATTAAAAGTATAACTCCAGAGAAGTACGTTCAGAAAGTTAAAGACAAAAAACCTCAAGTTGTCTTATTTCTGTGACCAAACTACCAGATTGACTCAAATACTACCATGAAACGGAATTATTTTTAATAAAATTCACTGGATAATCACCACGGGCTGAGTTTTTCTTGACCAGAAGTATAGATTGATTTCATTTTTAAGTATACTCATATTATGCTTTAGAGTTAAGTAGACATTGGTTATTAATTCTGCCCCAGCCTCTTTCTATATGTTCTTAGCTATGTGCTCTGTGTGTCTCAATTTGTTTGTCTTTACATAACTTTGTGTTTTATCTGTAGGTTTACGTTGGCTTTTTCAAAGATGAGTTTTCTCTAAAATTTATGTATGTCTTTTATTTTTAAAGGGATATTCATTTCACTAAAAATTCCCACTAAATAATAAATTATTGTACTACAACTTTGAAAACGCTTTGGAAAATCTTTCCAAACTACTGTAATAATAAACCAACTGGGCCAGTTGGAAACTTCTGTCTGGAAAAACATAATGTGTTTCAGGATGAGTGGTTTACTGAAACACTTTACTAGTACAATCTGCTTTTTCTATTAAAACTATGTTTCTAGCAGTCAAACAAAGTAATCTTTTGTTCCTGAAATAGTGTACTGCCAATACTACAATTAATTTCTGACTAGCTGTTTTCTCATTTTCTCATAGAAGATGTGCTGATGAGTACTTTCTTATGATATTTTAGATAAACCTTTCCTGATTAGGATGAAAACATCTTATGCATCTATCATTGCCAATATTCAGAGCATAAATTTTCTTAGCTTAACTATGGGTTTGATGTCAGTAATAATAGCTGGAAAGAGCCAGATTTTATAGTGATATTAAAAGCATAAAATAAAATGCCTCAAATTCTTTTTGTAACAAGGCATGGCATATATACAAACATACATGTTTTTATACACGTGTTTTCTTCTTCTACCATTTTAAACATTTTGCCTACTGATCTTTTAAATTTCCATCATTGCCAGAGCACATAAATGATGGAATGATGGTAACAATATGGTAAATATGTAAGTTTGGATTAAAAAAGTGATAAAAAACAAGGTCTAAAATGACATCTTAAGACCAATCTCAAGGACGAGAAAAAAGAGACTGCTGAAATGAAAATCATGCCACTCATTATGGGGTAGGTAGGAAAAAGGAAGCAAAAAAAAAAAAAATACTGAGCATTGTCTTATTTTGTCTATCACTTATATCTATTAGTTAACGCTTTTTAAAAATTACCTTTCCATTCTGGGACAGATAGCTCTCCTCTGCCCTTCCATCATTTTGACAAGCATCCTTCTGAAGGACACCTTCGTTATGTGGTTCTCAACTGAGCTGATTGTCCTGTCAGTTATATCTTTTTTTTTTGAGACAGAGTCTTGCTCTGTTTCCCAGGCTAGAGTGCTGTGGTGTCAACCTAGCTCATAGCAACCTCAAACTCCTGGGCTCAAGCAATACTCCTGTCTTAGCCTCCCAAGTAGCTGGGAATAATTTTTTTTTCTAATTTTAGTCTCCCAGCTAACTTTTTTCTATTTTTAGGAGAGACGGGGTCTTGCTCTTGCTGAGGCTGGTCTCAAACTCCTGACCTGACCTCAAGTGATCCTCCCACCTCAGCCTCCCAGAGTGCTAGGATTACAGGCGTGAGCCTTCATGCCCGGCCCCTTGTCAGTTATATCTGTGTTAAGGGCACAAGAGATTTGGACCAAAACATTTATTAGCATAGGTTCCTGATTTTAATAAATATATACACTAGTAAAAGTATAATGATAGAAATACTGGTGATAGAGTGCTAGAATCACTAGTAATAGTGGTTCTTCCAGACATAGGCAGACAAAACTAGAAACAGAGAGAGTTAACAATAAGATCTACCGGTGCCAAGGAGGCCAGCACAGGGATTCTTGCCCACCATCTCCCACTATTCGAATCCTGACTCCACCACATTCTAGATGGGTGACCGTGGGCAAGTTGACCTCTTTGTGCCTCAGTTTCTTCATCAAGGAGTGATAGTCCTATTAATACTTCTCCCAGAGGTGTTAATAGAATAAAATGAGATAATAGAGGTAAAGTATTAAAACAGTGCCTGGAACATGGTAAGTACTCAATAAATGTTAGCTGTTTTCTTTTTTAACATCTTGTTCATAAATATAGCATACTGCACTGTTCTCATTGCTGGGAATGGTGTGGTGAAAAATCATAAGCTTTGCAGCCAGATAGACTTGGGTTTTAATTTTGCCTCTGCCACTTCCCAGCAGTGTGAACATGGGCTAGTTAATGCCTCTGCGATTTGGTTTTCTTATTGGCCATGTCAGAAAAATAGCAACTACCTCAGGGGTTTTGCGAGGACGAAGTGAATTAAAATATATAGGATGCCAACGTGACTTTTCCCTTCCCTTTTCCCCTTCCTTGAAGACACATTGAGGTAAAGGGTTCCATGATCCCTACTGTGCCTAAGCCGCCTCAATGGACTTGGTCTTCCTGCACTGCTCCTGTGGCTGGAGGTGTCAGATACCAACAGGAATATTCAATGGCCAGGAGTAGGTGGGCCAAAGCTTCTTTAAACTTAAATCAAAGTAATGGATGAGTCAGTGAGCTTGATTTAGTAAGGTTGAATCTAATAACCTATTATGCAGGAGATGCAGGGATGGTAGAAGTCCAGTCCTTTAACTAAGAGAAAGTCCCTAAGACAGAGACATCTCTGTTGTAGCACCTTGAATATCCCCATCCCAAGCTCCCAAAACCTTCTGGATCTGGGGGAGGTGGGTGTCTCTGCATCTGTGTCTCTCTTCTTCACCTGCCCCAGTGGTCCTCAGTTGTGACCCTTCCTTAAGGACAGCAAAGGCTTACGGGGAGATGTAAGGTTTATCACCTTAACAAAATTAGAAAAGGTAAAACACACTTTAACTTTACCAGGTTCTTTAATCTTAAGTAAAGAGGCACTCTGGGGCAGACTAGAGGTTAAAGGTCTCAAAGAACCTGAGGCATTCCTTGAGACAAAAGTTCATCTAAGCTTTCTTTTTTTTCCTCTAGTTTTTCACCTTAAATCCTTGATTCCTTGGACCTGGGGTTGTCTGGCCTGCTTTCTGCCTAACCCTCCTAACTTTTGTACTTGTAATTGCCTGTTTCGTTTTGTATTTCCTGCCTCAACCGCAGGAGTCTCTTTTCAATTATCTTGTACAAAGCAGAGGAGGAGGATTTGAGAAAGTTAAGCACATGGTTCCTATCCTTGAGACACTTACAATATAATTGAGGGACTATCATATGTATACTGAAGTTATCTCATTCTAGTGTATTCTACATATAATACTGATACTATGTCTATTAATGCTAAAGGAGTGGTGCCAAGCATGATGGGAGTGTAGCAGGAGAGACTTCTGGGCTGCAGAGAGATTAGGGAAGGCTTCCTGGAGAAGATGGCATAGGAAGGAAGGCAGGATTTAGATAGGTCATTCCTAGTGATGAAAGGACAGGGAAAATGGCACGTTTTTGGCATTTATGAAATATTTGATAAGTAGAATGATCAAGTCAAAATAAGAGAAATAAATAAATAAATAGAATCTGGAAAACCACTTAGGAGCCTTAATATAATGTCTGGTTTTGAAGTGGTAAGACACTCAACAAAAGTGGGCAGGGGAAGCAAGGCATAGCTTTGAGAGGCATCAGGAAAGTGGATCAAACGGCACGTGCATGGGTGCTGGCTCCGCTTTGACATTCGGGGCTCCAGAATTGGATGTTTGTACCACCAAGTTAAGTCCATACTGATATGTGACTGTAACTCTGCATATTTAGCTATAAATATTTCTATGTCCATATATCGAAGTCTTTGAATAATTTGAAAAATGAGCAGGGCAAAGTGAAGGTTTCCTTACTGTACATATTCACTGAGAGTGAAATTAATAGGTAAGAGGCTAATGTCCTGTAATGCACTGTGAGCTAGGATCAGTTCACGAGGGAATGTGCAAAGGAGAAAGTAGCTACTGTGATCCTGGAGGCACAGTTAGGAGTAGATTGTCCAAATCACAGGAAATGATGTTCCAGTGAACTTTGTACTCATTGGATTATATACAGAATGCTAAGTTTATTGCTGGCCAGTGTATTTTTTTAAAAGGAAGACTGAAGAACTAGAGTATAAGGTAGACACGCAGGGGCTTGCAAACCATGTTGTGTGAAGGACAGTTGAAGAAATGGAGAAATATGTAAGAGAAGTGTTATTTTTAAAGCACGTGAAAGGCTGACATTTAGCAAGTGAACTTATTCCATGATTCTCTGGAGAACAAAACTAGGATTTTAGCCCCTGATAACAGAGCTCATAAGTTCAAATGGAACAGATTCTCTCCTGAGTAGTGCCGAGTTTTTCACAGCAGATACTGAATGATACCTGCAAGGAATTTCTGCTTGGTGAGGAAGACTGGATAAAACTTTCATGCATCCTCTAAGATTTGTGATTCTGTCTTCTCATGGGAAGTTATGTACACAATCCTGTGTGTGCGTAATAAATGAAGCACATTTTGTTTTCCTCTGTTCTCAGAATCACTTCAATTACATTTCTGCTTTACTCATATGAACTTTGGTCGTGGTGGTAGTGATCACACGAACACATAATCATTTACTGTAGATCCTGACTAGCTTTGGGGAGAGAAATTTGAACTGAATTTCCCAGACCCCTCTGACTTGGAGACATCAATCCTAAACCTTGCCTGGTTGCTCTTGCCTTATCATCCTCTCCCTGTCTCCAGGGCAAAGGGAGTGTATCCATGTTGTTCTGATGGGGAAAGAGAAGAGCTTCTCCAGGCATTTTTACAACCAGGGCAGGGCTCGGCATTGCTTTCTCCTTCCATCCCCACCACTGCCTTTGTGTGGGTGGAGATATTGGCCAGAGTAGAGGCAGGGCCTGGGCCAGGAAAAGCCATTCTTTTGACATTGCTGCAGGCTCCAAGGGCCTCCTTCCCTAAACCTGGTTGCTGTGAGGTCTCTGTTCCTCTAGGCAAGTTCCCCTCTGAGTGTCTCATTCCTTAGAAAGCTTTCTCTACTCTCCTGGGCAAAGTTTGGTAAGAAGATTCAGCAAACAAGCTGCAGGGCCCCTAGGGAGTCAAGTGTAGTAATTAAGAGTTCAGGCTATGGACAGGCTTTTATTCAGGCCCTGACACTTACCATGGGCTGGTTCCTTATCACGCTGAGCCATAGTTTCCTTATCTGTAAAATGTAGATAACAAGAATACATATGTCATAGGGTTGTTCAATGTTATTTGAGCTCATGTATGAAAAGAGGCTTCCTAGCCCGGAGAAATGCTTAGTTCTAGTTGTAGTCATTTTTTTTTTTTTTTATTTCAGGGTATTGCGAGGGTACAAACATTATAGTTACACTTTATGCCTTTGCCTCACCCAAGTGCGGGTTAAAGGCATGCCCTTCCCCCCTACAGTGCTCCCCGTGTCCTTTAGTTGTGGATTTACCCCCCCCATCCCCCTAATCCCTGGAGAGTATTTCTGCTATAATGATCACCCTAGTGTTGATCAGTTAGTACCAATTTGATGGCGAGTACAAGTGGAGCCCATTCTTCCAACTCTTGTGGTGTCTCACTTTGGATAATGGGCTTAAGTTTAATCCAGGAAAGTATAAGAGGTTCTAGATCACTGTCGTTTCTTATGATTAATATTTCATTGTAAACATATATCAAATTTTAATAATCCACTCATGGATTAATGGGCACTTGGGTTGTTTCCACATCCTTGCAATAGTGAATTGTGCTGCCATAAACATTCGGGTGCAGATGTTTTTATCATAGAATGTTTTGTGCTCTTTTGGGTAGATGCCTAATAGTGCTATTGCTGGATCGAATGGTATTTCTATTTTTAGCTCTTTGAGGTATCTCCAAATTCTTTTCCACAGAGGTTGCACTAATTTGCAGTCCCACCAGCAGTGTAAGAGTGTTCCTGTCTCTCCACATCCTCGCCAGCATTTGAAGCTTTGGGATCTTTTGATAGAGGCCAATCTCACTGGGTTTAGGTGATATCTCATTGTGGTTTTGATTTGCATTTCTCTAATGATTAGAGATGTTGAGCATTTTTTTATATGTTTGCTGGCCATTATTCTGTCTTCTTTTGAAAAGTTTCTGTTTATTTCCTTTGCCCGTTTGTTGATGGGGTTGTTTGATTTTTTCTTGTTGATTTTTTTGAGTTCTAGATAGATTCTGGTTATCAGCCCTTTATCAGATGTGTAGAGAGCAAATATTTTTTCCCATTCTGTGGGCTGTCTATTCACTCTAATGATAGTTTCCTTGGCAGTGCAGAAGCTTTTTAATTTGCCATTATTTATTGTGTCTCTTACTCCTAGCTAGTATAGCATGAAGCTCTGGTTTAAAGAGGAGTTTCTGCCTTTCCCACGTTTAGGGTCTAAGACTAGGTCTCCCATAACTGCTGGAATGATCACTTCTTGTGGACTCATGCTAGCCAGTGTTTTGATAGCAGTCAAGTTCTATGATAGAGTTTGCAGTTTTAATATGGATAGTTTTTAAGTATATAGTTTGTTCTCGTTCAGTAATGAATAATTTACTTTTATTATAACCCAGTACAGTCTCTGTTTGGTCTGTAGAGCATATCTTTCGATTGTATTCATTTTGCATTTCCTATTTTTTCTTAAATGATATGAAATATGACTCTCTATATAATATATAAATATTTATTTTTTTAAAAAATAACTAATACATATTAAATTACATTTTTACATGTTTGTGGAATAAATGTGTTATTTTGTTTTGTGTATAGAATGTGTAATGATCAAGTCAGGTATTTAGGGGCACCATCATCTTGAATATTTATTATTTCTATGTGTTGGAAACATTTCAAGTCATCTCTTCTAGCTATTTTGAAATATATAATATGTTGCTGTTAACTACAGTTACTCTACTCTGCTAATAAACATTAGAATTTATTCCTTCTACCTTTATTTTTAATTTTTGCTAGTATTTCATATTCTGGAATAAATGCCTATATTTTATTCCCCTGACAAGTGTCATAAAAGGATATTACATCATTTTGTAAGGATTAGCAATAGAGGACCAAAAATTCTTAAATTCTTAGGATTTTGCCATAAATTTTCCCACTAAGTCTCAAAAAAAAGTACAGGTCTGGAAGAAGAGTCTAGAATAGCAAAGGAAAATGCATGGATTCTGGAAATGAACCTTCTCTAGAAAGAGTAACTTTCTGATTTTTCAGATCTCATACATACTTTCTTCTCTATGTACAGTTTAAAATTTTTCCCACGGTTCATTTTACACATCATTTCCTTAGCTGGTGTGAAGGAGTGAGGATGCATGTAAAGCACAGTATTATGATTTGGGATTGTCTCATTCCAACGGGAGCAGTATCCCTATAGTGTGTCCTGTTTTCTCATGTCTTTGTAAGTCTGAAAGTCTTCAGGCAGAGACAGCGATGTGTGCCCAATTGGGCCACTGGGAAATCCTCTATCAACAACTCAAACGGAAAAATATTAATCTGTACACATTTGTATATTTTGCAGCACTGCTGTATACTGTGGGGATTAGTGACATTTCATAGCTGTTCTAGAGCTGTGGGATAAGAAATACCAAGTACTTTTGTCCTTTTTTTTTCATTCCAGTTTTATCTCTGAATCATTCACCATGTACAAAATATTGTCTTAATTTTAATGAATATTCAATAAATGAGAAACAATTAAAATATTATTACCTTCTCCATTCAACAATGTAGGTATGGAAAAGTTCATAGTTGAAAAGACGTATCCTGTCAGAGCCTCTACATTTCATTATTTTGCAGTTTTTTTAAAGCATATTATTCTGGAGTTGCACAGAGTAAGATCTTTTTTATAAAGTTTCTTGTAGTCACTATTGCAGAGATAAAATATTCTATGTTCATGAATAAAATCTATAGAGTTGAATCACCACATATATATTTAATTCCAAAAGTAACCTGTTGAATTGAGATGAACTCAGTGTTTTGTATGACTTCTCCAATGTTGGTATTGAAGTTAAATTAAAATGAAGTCTATCACTTGCAAATACTCATAGGTGCTGTGACATTTCAAAATTAATTATTTATACATAGTTTTACGGATGCTATTATCCCAATTAACACCTAGAGTAAACTTCTCTGAACATGGAGACTTCATGGAATAATCCCTTGGCAAAGCCTCCAGATGAACTTTTTTCATTATACAGTGATGCAGGATTGTAATTACGTAATCACAATTAGTCCCCTATCTCTGTGGTTATTCAAGTGCCAAACTTATAGATTAGTCTTTGTATGATAAGGTTATAAGGGGCAATAACTTGTAAGTCAGTGAATTGTACTTCTGTGTACATGTTCATTCCCCAAAAAGACTGTCCCCAAACTAGTCTTCTTTCATGATGACAGAAAGTAGGAAAAGAATGATCTGCTCCTTGGAGTAAGATGAATTACACGTGAAAATATCTGCCTCAATAACTGCATGAGAACCATGTGTAATTTTCATAGATATTACTCATATGAAAATAAGTGCTGATAAAATTCTAGAAGGTCGTTTGGTATCTAAAGAAGTTGGATATTCCCCCAGAAAGGATTTTGATTATGTATTCACTTGAATTTCCTTTAAAAAGGAGTGCCAAGGAGAAATTAAGACAGACTGTAGCAGAATCAAAATTAGTCAAGTCTGAATAAATGAAGTTTTGATATACTAGAAAAATTGCCAAATCTTATACTTTTGAACGATTACACCTGTGATTATGTAACAGTAAATAGAAATGCTTTGGCATCTTTTACTTGGCTTTGTTATACTACATATAACTTTATAACTATTTGCTTTTTTGTTGGTCTCTCCTCATAGGGACTTCATTCATTCAACAAATACTGACTGCCCTACTGCATGCCAGGTGCTGGGAATACAGCACAGAACCAGTCAAAGATATACATGTTTTCAAGAAGATTAGACTTTAGTGTCAGGGACAGAAATAAGAATTAGACAAATAAGGAAAATATGTCATATGTTAGGATTTCTCTAAATATTAGTGTCGGCATCACTAGCATCCAGCACAATGCCTAGGTATAGTAAGCACTCCAAACCTATTCACTGCTATGTTGATTAGCTTCTGTGAGTACTCAAAGGAACAGAAGCATAATCCTTGAATTTACTATTGCTTTTAATCGTAAACAACCACTGGATTTCTGGCTCTGGCCAACAGATATACAAACATAGGTCAGGGGATGATGGAATAAAACTTCCAGAATAAAACTTTAGGACACAGGGGCTCTGTTATCTATGAGTAAAGTAACCTGGCAGTTTCATTAATTTTGGTTAAAAGTTGATATAATTGTTTTATGTGACCTAAAGGAGTGTGGAGATTTTATTGTATTACCTACTTATTTTGCTCTTTGCGACCCAACAATGAACATGGATTCTCCTTCCCATACACTTCTTTTACCTCACTATTTCTCTCTTAGTGCTGAGTGCCTTAGAGGTATCAGGAGAATTAATTAACTTTTCCACAGAGTATTCAAATACTTGGTTCTGTTCACTTCTCCATTAGAATTCTAGTCATTAACAAAGATGAACAGCTGTAATGTGACAAAGTCCAAAGGAAGATATTTTAGAAAACAATATATGTTCCCTTATTTCTTTTAGAAAACAGTATATATTCCCTACTCCTAAAGACTGGATGGAAGGCTGTGTGTGTGATGAGAATCTGAACACAGCTACCTGGAAGGCAAGTTCAGGTGGGCTGGTTAGAGGAGACTGCTCTAAAGGCTTATGAAGTGACTGTCGCCAGAGTCCAGGGAAAATGACTTCAGACTACTTTTGTGGGTCTGGCTTGCAGACATTCTCATTCTGACCACAGCTCCTGTGAGACTCTTGCCGGTCTTACCAGGGATTTGGTTTTCCAGGTAATTCTGTGGTACCTTCAGTGCTGCCTCACTCACATCTACATAGACGTACATAAATATTCCACATTAGCTCTGATTCTTTAGTAAAATAGTATCTCTCCACAAATTTCTAGGGGGAAAAAGATACACACACACATGCAACAATGCATGATCTATCTAAAAAACTAGGAAATTAGAGACAAACTAAAGGAGAAAATAGAAATCCTCTGTAGTTCTACTGCTTAGAATTAACCAATGAAAACATTGATATACACTCTAGGTCTTTTTTATGCACAAAATCACTTATTTTTTTAATTTGGATCCCATAATCACAGTTTGCTAACTTGCTTTTCAAAAGTTAGCGCTGAATTCAAAGCGTTAGTGTTTGCATATTTTCCCACTATTATGTGAGAATATCATAATTTATCTTTTGTTCGATACTTAGGTAGTCCTGAATTACCTATAATATACTGTTATCAATGTCTTTATTATCAATAATATACTAATGATATTTCTTTTACAGAAAGAGTCTCCACACATCTTTATTGGTGGCTAAATGATTAGTGTTTCTTCCAAGCCAGGCTGTGGAGCAACCTGTTTTTAAGGCTGGGGTTGGGGGTTCAAGGTGGGAGACAGTGATTCTCAGTGCCTGGGCGCTGCCCTCGTGTTACAGAGAGAAGCCTGGGCACTGAGCTCCCTCAGAAGAAACTCAATGTCTTTTCACAGCTGGTGACCACACTACTGTTTGCAGGGGCTAGAGGAGAATCAGAGAAGCGTGTGTCATGTAAATGGGGCATTT
Organism: Propithecus coquereli; assembly: GCF_000956105.1. Lineage (NCBI taxonomy): Eukaryota > Metazoa > Chordata > Mammalia > Primates > Indriidae > Propithecus > Propithecus coquereli. The sequence continues at coordinate 20,059,284 of NW_012153062.1, read as the reverse complement.
TTAATTTACACATCTCTAAAGCCGGGCCAGCTGCTCCATGCAATTATACCGAGCATGTTTGTTCCCATCTATATAGAGCAGTGTCTTGGCTGGGCTGTGAGATCCCCAGGAATACACCTAGTCATTATAGGAAGTGCACACATTTAATACCTGTGAGGCAAGAGAAATATTCATTCATCCTTGAACAGCAATAAAAATTGTAGCAAACATTGTAAATCGCACAAGGCAGGCACAGTGTCTGCTTTGTTCACCATGGTATCCTCAGTGCCTAGCACATTTGCTTGGCAAACAACAGATAATTGACAAATATTTGATGAGTAAAGAAAAATAAAGTGGAAATATCTCAGTCCATCTGCCAATCAGGTTTTGGCCCTGCTTTCTTCTAAGAGGAACTGGGCCCGTATAGGTGTATTTCCTTAATCCTGTATCTGACACAAGTACAGGTGCAGGGAATGTTATTTTTATATTTATATTATTTAGCTATAGTATATTTAGGGCTTCAGTTTGATACATTATTTTCCAGGAAATGAACCCTGAGGGAAAGAACCGTTTCCCAAGGGATTTGTGAGAACTACAAGATCCTGTTCATTTTAAGTGTCAACAAACCACCCTGGAAACCTTCACTAGTGGATGCTGTTGTATTAAAATTTTTAGAAACATTTAAAGACACTAGACTCTTTTGATGGATGGTCAAGTGTTTCTCTGATGATTAGTTGTGCGCGTGTGTGATGATAACCTTGCTGAATAAAAATAACCAAACACTGAGTACATCGTAAATGTCAGCTTTTTACTGGGTAGTAGAAATAAAAAGAAAACTGAGAGAAGCTCATATACAGATAGATATACAGATAAAGGGATAATTATTATGTAGTGTAAGTGACGTAACTGGATATGAGTAGGGTGCTGTGGGGACACAGAAGAGGGAGCAACTCCTAATTCATCTCGGTGAAGATGGGGAAGGTTTCATGGAACCTGTTTTTACATGGAGATTGAAGGATGGATAGGAGTTTGTCAGGCAGAGAAAGGGGATGGGAGTTCAAAACAAAGGGAGTTAGGCAAGCCAAAGCTCAGAGGGCAATGGTGCATCTGGGACAGATGAGGTCTTCACAGCAGTTGGATTATAGGGTATTTGCTGGGAAGATGAGATTAGAACGGTAGATTTCAGATGCATCAAGGAGCCAGCTGAGGAGTTTGTAGTTTGTTGTGTAGACAATGAAGGTTTTGATAAGGAACATTTATCCTTCAAGCATTGGTATCATCAAGCCATATTAAGATTTTTTTTTCTGATATTGGTCTTGATTTTCCTTTTATTGGGTTTTAGGCTTTGTTACATCCTCTCTTAATCCTGGAATCCTAGTGGTGCAGTGGTCCAAGAAGCTTCACTTCATTTTTCAGTTTCACCTTTTGTTCATTTATTTCTTATTTGTTTTTATATCCAAGAGGTTTTCAAAGCCCCATTATTTGTCTGTTGTGCAACTGTTTGTTTGGAGGTCAAAGCTGGGTGCAGCAGTTTGCCTACTTCTAACATGTAGCTGGGGTCATTTATGGAACTGATTACACAAAATGATCTCTTGAAAATCATGGGTGGCCGGGAAATGGATACGTAAAACCAAAATATATATCGTTATTGTTAAGTCATGATGACAATGTAGAGGGGAACTGATTTCCTCAAAGTCCTTAGAAAATTCCATTGCATACTTTTTGGAATGTTTTAGCCAAGTTAAGGCTAGGGTGAAAGATGTAGAAAAGGGAATATGAAATTGAAGACATTGGTATCGTGGTAGGTACCAAACAGAAAATTTTAAAGGTGACATTCCAGAACAATGTCACATGCCATGTGCAAATTAATATCAGATACTCTAAATTCATTTTAAAAAACTATTTGTTAGTTTATCTATAATTTATTTACTTACATATACTTAGTTTTTCATTGAAATATAAAAACGTGCATTGGCTTTGAATTTACTATTTGCGCATGTATGAGAAAGTCAGTTACTGAGATCAATGTTTGTTCTCCCTTGGGTCATTCTATCTGTGCACGTTTAACTTAGCACAGAAGTTATCATTTTTGTAATTCTGATATTAATTCAAATTCAAAGGATTTAAGTGTTTGCATCAGTGTTTCTGCTCTCATTCATTTCTTTTTGTCAGTATTTTGCTAAATAATATCATTTATGTAGTATAGTTAAATTAAAAAACCATAGGACTGAAAAAATGTTCTGTATCAACTGATTTCCCTGGTTTTTTAAATTTATTTTTATTTTGTTTTCTAGGTGACAATGGCCAACATTGGAATAAATGGAAATAATTCCCTGGAAACTTGCGAAACAATACTTTTTGCTCTCCGAATGGCAACATGGAATCAAATCTTAGATCCTTGGGTATATATTCTTCTACGGAAGGCTGTCCTTAAGAATCTCTACAAGCTTGCCAGACGCTGTTGTGGAGTACATGTCATCAGCTTACATATTTGGGAGCTTAGTTCCATTAAAAATTCCTTAAAGGTTGCTGCTATTTCGGAGTCACCAGTTGCAGAGAAAATAAATCAGGAAGCACCTAGTTAAATAGGACAGTAAGTCAGTGTAGGGCTAGAACAAAATTAAGAAATGTTTGACAATATTTCAGTTAATTAGATAAATACATATAGCCTAACTGGAAAATTCAGACCTCAGCATGTGGTTTGAGGGTACTTTGGTCAGATTCAGCTTTTGAAATTTGTTAAATTAACAGTATAATTGCACATTTTCACTTGCTTTTGTCAACTGGAGGTAGATGCAATGAAATAATGTCGTGGAAGTCAAATCGAAAGCATTTTTGAGCTTATCTGTGTTATTCATGCTTTGAGTAAATCTGTTGAGGCCAAATGTATTGACGTGGCCCATATGCCAGAGAGCATTTAACGCTACCTGCACAATGAAATGGCTATTTTGGGGTCACTGCTCTGTAGCTATTCCTCATAGACTAGGCTCAATGACATGGAGCCCCCTCAGTTTTTGATCTGGTCTGTCTTTACCCCTCATTATATAGCCTTGGTCAATACAGGAAGGCATGGTCATGACATCTGGGATTCGCTGTGACTTATTATGACAATCTCCATGTGTGCCAGGTCTGGCTGACAGGTTGCCTGACCTTGCAAGCCTGTTTAGAGTGGATCCAGGGCTTGCCTTATTTGACAAATATGACTACTTCCATTTATTATTATGGAGGTCAGTTGTGGTTTGAAGCTTTTTTTAAGTCATAGATTTGAAGTTTTCAAATAATTTCCTTTTTTTCTGAGAATTTTAGTGCACTGATACATAATAAATAACTTTTAGAGAAACAAAGGCTCTATCTCAGCACTTACACAGGCAACCTGAGTTATAGCAGTTTGTAAGCAGCTCTACCCTGGGTAATGCAAACAAACAGAACCTAAACCCCAGTGGTAGGTGCAAAGAGCATTGGTGAAAGGTGTTTTACCTTGAGATGTTATTTGTGTCAGAGAACAAAAGAAACGCAATCAATATGTAATATTCAAAGATTATCTGCAGCTAGCGTGTTTCTGTTTTACACGTGCACGCACACACACACGCAAGCATATCAGAAAATTCTGTTGATAGTACGTTTGTTAAATCTGTACAACTGCACCTTCTAAAGCCTGTGCTACCAGAATCAAGGGAGGAAGATTGGCGATTAGCCAGGCATTTGGGGGTCATTATAATTGTTAACCAGGAGATCAAGGGTTAATAATCTCTCCCCCAAATTTCCCAATAATATTTCAGACTTTTTCTTTGTTTGTATAATTCAATCCAAAGAATTTTTAGTACTCATTCAAAATATCCTACATCCATCACAGAATAGAGTAAGTAGCTCTGCTTTATAATAGGGAAATGCATTTCTGTATCAGAGTTTTTTGCTTTTATTAACTTGAATCCGTTTAAAAATTAACCTTCCCTGTTAGGCTGATTTCAGATTCTCTAGGAAATGTGCAATTCAGCTAGACTTAAATTATCATGCTCATAAACTTCTGCTTTTGATTGGCAATTTACATTGGAAGTTGTTATTAACTTTTGTGAATTTTGGTAAATTCTTATAGTAAATTAAAAGAAATTAAGCAAATAGCCTCATTGAAGATTTAAAAGCAATCTTTTTCTTCAGTGAGTTTAAAGAAGAGAAACACATATACACTGGCACATGATATTCTTAATTTAAGGCCAGTAAATGATTAATCACACAAGTTTAGGTTATTTTTGTATATAGAGCACATAGTAGATGCTAGATAAATACTTGCCAGACTGAATTATAGGCAAGAGTTTCTTGGTACAAAATAGAGATGGAATTGCAAAGTTTTTGTGCATTTTTAATTTAAACTGATATTTAGTTGTTATTGTGGTGTATATATATGTGTGTATGTATGTATATATGCATGTATGTGTGTGTATATATATCTCCAATGCATATGCTTAAAAAGAAAAGTCATTGCAATTTATGATTGCGGTTACATTGCATAAATTTTCTCATGTGTCTCAAGGACACTTAAAGCTTAGAAAAACTTTCAGATGGATCATTTACTTTCAGAGGAGATATTTATTTTGTACAGCTGCTTAGTAGTGTTGGTGTCCTGTAAACTAGGGAACAAGGAACCAAATCTCCATACTTCCTCATCGTGGGGGACAGGATGCTGCAGTGAACATGTCCATGTATTTTGACTGAGGAGAGGCATGGAGAAGAAACTTTCAACCAAGAGCCCCAGGCCTTTCTCTTTGAGAATTCTAAATGAATGGTAGAATTCTTGCTCTATTGCCATGATGTCACCCCGGCCTAGAGAAGATCTTGTGACATGACCATGTGTGAGAATGCGTGAGCCTGCAAGGTTTTGGGGAGTGACAGGGGAGTTACTCTGTGCATATCCTAGAAGGGTTATCTGTGATATCTGTGCATAGGTTTGGAACAACCAAATTGGTCTTAAAATGATGTTAAACCCAAGAAGTAGTCAACAAAAATTGTAAAAAAATTAGTAAAAGAATATGTATTTGCATTGTTTTAGGCTTTTCTTGCAAGGAAAACAAAATTAAAGTGAACACAAAAATGTGCATAGCTGACTTCAGAATTTTATTTCTGTTATTATATGTGTTGCATGTAGTTTGGCAATTTACTATATAACGAATAATAGAGAGGAGCATCAACTTTCACATAAATGTTCAACATAGAAATGTATTTGTTCAGATTTCTGGAAATAAATAGTACAAATAGTTTCAACGAGTTTACCAATATGAGTGTTTTAAGCCCTATTTTAAAACTCATAATTAACTTTCAGAGTAGTTGAATTTTCCTTCAAACTGGGTAAAGTAGTGTCCAAGCAACTTCACATACTATTTGGGCATGTAATTTCTAGGGAATTACATTACACTGGGCAAATGACTTAAACGTTGTCAGGCTTTTTCCAAGTGTTAGTGAATTTTTTAAAAAATGAGACAAAAATACCCCACACATGGGTTTTTATGATTATGAATACAAAGACAGGTAATTCTGACTTGTAATTAGTTGCGGGTACATCCAAAAACATCAGACCTTTTACTAATGGGTTTAACTAGGTGACAGAAATATGCCCTTTTAAAAAAGTTTTTTTTTTTTTTCTAGAAAAGTTGCTTCTAATTATCTGTATATCTAAAGTGGAAAATACCTAAAAGTTAATATAGGCACATATAGATTTATCTGTATTATGTGACAGATGCTCTTGTTTGCTTACTTTCATACTTAAAAAGAAAAACCTGCTTTAGATTTGCGCCTAATCTGAGTTTAGAACCCAGATAAGAGCACTTGTTAAATAGTGAAATTTTTTGTGAAAAGTGTTGCAAGTTTCTCCTGTATACCATCATTGCTACAAATTAATTAACTGTTTAGGGTCAGAATATAAAGGTTGGGAATGCGTATTTTATTACTTCTTCATCTAGGTGTCAAAGATTTTACCACCTGGTAAATAACGTTGGACTTCAACTTGTTACACATTTTAATAGTAGACGAATGTGTTTTTCTTTGTTATGTGAATAACATATTTTGTGCTCTTCATAGTCGTCGGATTGTATAAGATATTCAATGGTGGTATGTATATTTTGTTGCTTGCGTTGGTATGCAACTCATGTAATTTTAGTGCTTTGACTGGCTTAAAACTTCAAACAAGTGAATTTATAATAAACTTGGATTAATGTTTATCAAGAGTGGTTATTTTTATGTAGGTCGTATAAAACTTTGAACCTAAACTCCCATTTTTATCTGCTATTAGATGGGAAGAATGTCAACTTGCTTTCCATGATTACCCTTTGCTATTCCTCCCCTGACCACTCTTTTGTGACATATGCTCTCTTTCTTTAACCTGTGTCTTGCCTTACCTAGGCAAATCATAATTCAGATAGGAATATGACCATTTCCCAAACCTGATGGCCTAGGTGTATCAGTCAGAACAGCCTAGATAAGTCTGCGATAACAAACAACCCCCAAATCTCAGTGCTGAAAGCTCCACAAAGGTTTGTACCTCACCTATGTCTCCTGTCTACTCTGAAGGGGAACTCTGCTCATTGTAATCACTCAGAGAACTCAGGTGACAAAGCAGCCCCATCATATGTTGCTGTTCCTGTGCTAGAGGGAAAAATACAGAGCATGGTGAACCATACATAGGCTCTTAGAACTTTCACCTGGAGGGAATAAACATTTGCTCACACTTCTCCAGCTAACACGAACAATATGGCCCTACTAACTTCAAGGGGGACAGGTAAGTGCAATGCTATGATACCCCAGGAGGACAGCTGAAAACTGGTAAATAGCACTAATGATTTCCCCATCAGGTAAGCCTTTTTCATTCTTGCCTTCCTAATAGCACTTAAACAGGAACCATTTAAAAAAAATTTTTTTTTTATTTAGGAACGTCATGGCACGAACACATTTAGGACTCCTTCTTCATAATTACTGTAGAAACATGCTCTTGTAATCTATAAAGGTAAGGCAGAATGAAGGCCACATTCGTTGTTTATAATTAATAGAAATTTTAGATGATGAAAAACGCTGTGGAATAAAAAGAGGAAATCTTGGTTCTTAAAAATTCAGGAGACTGAAGTATTTCCATACAATGCCAGACATTGCCTAGTTGCAGTATTGTCTGCAATGGTTGCTTTTCTAATAAATGAGAATGACTAAAATGAATTCTTGCCTTTGTACTTTTAATTCCCTTATGATAGCTTATGTTTACCTTGATATACCCTATGTCAATGAATTCTGTCAAACTGTCAGAAACTTGAAATAGTATAACAGCACTGGAACAAGATTAAACTGTACATTTCTTTTACTCCAAACAGGAATAGGCTCTTCATTTTGAGCCCACACATGACAGTACATGAAGTAAGACAGAAACTTGACAAAAATTAAATCTTAGTCATCTTGAGATTTTAAGTTCATTTATACTAAGTATTTTGTTTCTAAGCTTCTATAGGGAGTTATTGCACAGAATTTCTGGCAGAGCTGTCTTTCTGCCCTGCATAAATATCAGCTGAAAACAATATGATATGTGATTATGAGAAAGTAGTTTGAAGGCTTTTATGCTATCGATCTTGCATTTGATAAAGCATATTTTCAGTTAACAATCTAGATAGTTTACGAAAGAATAATGAAAATTTCATTTTATATTTACCTTACAGTAAAGCAGAGGCAGAATTATTGGAATCTAAAGGAACTATATGTTGATTTTAAACGCACTTTAAATTTCAGTTTAAAAAGAATATGAACTCAGTCTTAGCATTTAATTTAATTTAATTTAATTTGAATTAGTTTTAATATCTGATTTGTAAAATCCTAAATTAACGAGGTGCATTTTGTTGTTTTAGTGCTAATTTCCCATGTTAAATGAGGCAATCCTACACACTAGTATATACTTATACAATTTTAGTTTTAAAAATTGAATTTGTACTAGACATAATGTTGTTTTGCAACTTTTTATTATAGTCAATCCACATCAGTATATAAGAATATTCTTTTTACACAAAACAACAAATGTTGGCGAGGATGTGGAGAGACAGGAACACTTCTACACTGCTGGTGGGACTGTAAGCTAGTGCAGCCTCTGTGGAAAAGAATTTGGAGATACCTCAGAGAGCTAAAAATAGAAATACCATTCGATCCAGCAATAGCACTATTAGGCATCTACCCAAAAGAGCACAAAACATTCTACGATAAGGACATCTGCACCCGAATGTTTATGGCAGCACAATTCACTATTGCAAGAATGTGGAAACAACCCAAGTGCCCGTCAATCCATGAGTGGATTATCAAAATTTGGTATATGTTCACAATGGAATATTACTCAATCATAAGAAATGACAGTGATCTAGCACCTCTTACACTTTCCTGGATTAAACTCAAGCCCATTATCCAAAGTGGAGCACCACAAGAGCAGCAGAACGGGACCCATTTGTACTCACCATCAAATTGGTATTAACTAATCAACACATAAATGCACATGTCAGAACAACATCTATTGGATGCTGGGGAAGGGGGAGGGTGGTGGGAGGAGGGGGGAAGAGGGAGGAGGGGAGGGGTATTTGTATACACAAGGAGGGCAATGCGCACTACCCGAAAGATGGACATATTTGAAACACGGACTTCGGGGGGGGGGGAACCAAGGGCAACACACCTAACCTAATCATCTGTACCACGGGAAGGGCGGCGGGAGGAGGGGGGAGGAGGGAGGAGGGGACGGGTATTTGTATACACAGGGAGTGCAGTGCGCACTACCGGAAGGATGGACATGTTTGGAGCACGGACTTTGGCGTGGGGGGGAACCAAGGGCAAAGCACGTAGCCTGAACATATGTATACCCATAATTTGCTGAAATAAAAAAAAAAAAAAAAAGAATATTCTTTTTAACAGCTATATAGTATTACATAATATAAATGTACCATAATTTAAATAACAATTTTCTTATTGATATAGTTGCTTTGTTTCCAGTTATTTCCCTCTTTCAAACAATTCTATTTCAATATGTATGTTCTTATATTTTTATCTTTGTGGTCTGTGGAATCACTAGATTAAGGCATGCTCATTTTCAATGTTGATATGTACTGCTAAAATGTTCAACGTGTACTCTGATTCTTTTCTATGAGAAAATGCCTGATTCTTGATATCATCTACCGTGTATTTTAGCAGTCTTTTTATTTTCACCAATCTGATTGGCAAAAATAAATCATATTTAAACTATACTTTATATTACTTGTATTTCCCATTGCTAATGAAGTTGAGCATCTTTTCATACATTTGTTAGTCATTTTTACTTCTTCTATCTTGTTCCTGACCTTTGTCCATTGTTAATATGTTTATTTTTTTTCTTGTTGACTTGCAGGAGGACTGTATGTATTAACTTTTTACTTTTTATATATGTTATAAATATTTTTCTTCCAGACCGTCATTTTATTTTGCATAGAGGATGTCTTTCACCATATCAGAGTTTTATATTTTGCTCAGGCAGACTAATCTTTTATGGATTCCATGATTTGTTTCTTGTTTAGGAAGATTTTCCCTCCTCAAAGAGTATAAATACATCCCCCTTGTCATTGTCTACAATTAGAGTTTTGTTTTTTATTCTTAGATTTTCTAGTTTTCCTGGAATTTATTTCCTGCGTATGAGGTAGCTATTTAACTTTTTCTCCCAAAATTTATAGCCAATAGAGCCCCCCAGTGTTTTTTTTAGTTACATTCTTGAAATCTTATCTTGGGTAAGTTTCCATTAGTCTTTTTGACATATTGAACTTAGCTTGCCTGACCTCTATTGTTAACTCAGACTATGAAATGCTAGTCTAGGCATCAAATAATAAAAATAATACTCTACTTAGTATTCAACAATGACACTAAGAGCAATCACCAGTTTTTCTAGTAAAGAACATAATTTTGTGTGATACCATTTTCCCTTTTTGCCAGATGTCTGCTGTGACCAACAGTATAAAGTTTCCAGATGGTTAAGTAGGTTAATTAGGAGTCATACTAGTTTGCTAGGACTGCCGTAACAAAGTACCACAGGCTGGATGGTTTAGAACAACAGAAATTTATTTCCTTACAATTCTGGAGGCTAGAAGTGTGAGATCAAGGTGTGGGCAGGGTGATTTCTTGTGAGGCCTCTCTCCTTGTCTGGTAGATGACCATCTTCTTTCTTTGTCTTTCTATGGTCTTTCCTCTGTGTGTGTCTATTTTTCAATCTTATCCTCTCATCAGGACACCAGTCATACTGGATTGGGACCCACTCTAGTGACCTTATTAAATTATCCCTGTAAACACCTTACTACCAAAAACAGTCACGTTCTGAGGAACTGAGGATTAGAACTTCAACAGTGTTTTGGACAGACACAATTCAGTCTCCTACAAGAGTATGTTAGTCAGTGATGTTGAGACAAAGCTACAGTAACTAGTCCACACAGGGGTTGAGCCTGTTAACTCAGGTTTATTGGCCCAACAGCTTATCCAGTTGCATGTTGTAACAGCTTATCATGTTGCATGCATGTTCTCAAACATTAGCATGCATCCCTTTTACATGGAGAATTTTCTCAATCAAACCTCTAGGCCCCATTCCAGCGACTGATTCAGTAGGTATGGGGTGGGGCCAGAGAAGTTATATTTCTAACAGGATCCCAGGCAAAGCCAGTCTGAGGGACATGCTTTGAGACTCACTGGCCAAATCAACTAGACTAACCAGCCATATGACGTGATATAAAACATACAAAGAACCATGAAGTTTTTTGACAATGCTAAGTTGTACCACTATTTTTTAGTACTGGCAATTTCATTCCTTCTCTAAATTTTTTTTTTTTTTGCCCCAACTCCAGATAAATTGGATCTGAAAAATGTAAAAGCTGCACATAAAGGGGTTAGAAGAACATGGGAGGACACAGATTGACAGTAAAAATTGTACACAAAAAAACCAAAGCAGATGTAAGCGAGCCATGGGTTAGCTGGTCTCAAATCTTTTTCTGGTTTCAAAAGGGTTTTTGTCATCATATAGACAGGCAAAATTCCCATACTAGTCTTTGGGAATGTTGCTTACATTTTATTATTCCAACTAAAGCTTTTTCTTTTTTTTTAAAGAAAAATTTCAAGGCCATTTGGATTAATTTTACATTTTCCTCCTTATACTTATGATGTTTATAATCTTCTTTGATCCTTGTATGTTCCACTCGTTTGAGTCAAGTTGGTCTTAAATTAATTTCCTACTCTATTAAAATGAATCTTTCATCAGTTGTTGGCTTTTCAGGGAGATACTGTGTATTTATTTTCCAAATAAAATATAATACTAATCCTTTTCTTCTGGGAGAAGTAAATTAATTATAATGGATTTTACTCAAAACAATTTAGAATGACAGCTGAGAATAAACGGATCAAAACCAAATAAAAATACTTGAATGCAAAATCCCATTCTAAAGGCATTAAAAATACAGAATCTTTTATAAAAATCCAAATAAATGATATTTCCAAAGTAAGAAGGGAAAAATAAAAGGAAAAATACCTACAGAAGCAAAAGCCTGGGCTGTACTTTTTCAAGACACCGTTCCACCCAGAAAAGTTTCTCACTTTCCAAAGAAGAATATACTAATATCATTGGTTACTGTGAGATTTACAAAGGATATCAAATGTAAACATATAACAGATAAAAATGTTTTAAGTAGTCACTTCTTTAAATGAATCATTCTGAATCTCAGTGCCAAATATACTAATTTGTAAGACTTGAGGTATTAGAAGAGTTGAAAATGGCAATAGAATACAGTGTTCTGGAGATTGTTACATTTGTCATTACTTTATGATTTTAGTTTTATAAGATTAGTGATTTCCTCACAGGGATACTCAAAAGAAAATATAAAATAGAGAGCTCAAAAATGTCCTGAGAATTAAAGAAGCTAAAATTAGAAGTACTACATAGCTATTTGTTTTCCAAATTGTGATTAGGCAGATATTAAAATTGTCCTTTAGTGATGCTTTTGTGATGCCTTGAGAAATAATGATGTTTCCCATGACATAGAAGTCTCCAGAAGCTCTAGCTCTAGTTCCTGAAGGTCTTACCCCTTTTCTGACTTGTGGCACACACCCTTATTAATCACACTAATCAGAAACTCATGATGATCAGGAAGAGTTTCCCAAGAAGAACTCCACGTGCCAAGGCCCTGAGGTGAGGAGGAGTTTGGATTTGTGCGGTGGCTGTGCTTTTGCGTTACAACGTAGTTCAACCATAGAATCGTGGCTTTTGTGGCTCTTGTCTCCCATGTTCCCTAAACATGCTGTTAGCCCATACGGTATGCCTGTTAAGATAGGTTTTTAGTCCTCTACTGATTTAAGCTGCTTTATGGCCTATGTGCAACTAAATTATAAATATATTTGAAACCCACCAAAAGAACTTATGATGGATTGTGATTCAATTCAGAATTATGACAGCGGTTCATCTTGAACTAGTGAAGCAACATCAACCACTTAGCCTATGGGCTGGCACTGCTATCATTCACCTGTACTTGTGTTTAGGAACTTTCCAGATTCCTGATTTGGGGAGGGGAATAAATATGAGGGGAGAAGGGAGAGGATTTTAATGTCTGGAAGCCTCAGAAGAAAAATCTCTGCAGATTTCAAGAATGGAAGATGATCTATCAAGATATTACAGCATTGTCTTTGGAAATCATTTAAATCTCATGAGTATTACCAGTAATTCTTTACAAGATTATGATTGCCACCTGAAATTCAACATCTCAATTGTAATTTTGAGTAAATTCTGCAAGTAGGTAAGAATGTCATTATCAAACTTTAAAATATTGACACCATCTGAGAAGCAGTCTGTGGTTAGAGTTCCTCTTGCCTAATGACACATTTTTATTAATATTTATAGATACAAGCCATTCCTTGCTCTGACTTGCATGAAGTAATGCGTACATTGTTGCTTTATTAAGAGGTGGTAGATGGTTGTTGAGTCCTAACGTGTAAGCTTCTTAATCTGGCTCTTCATTGCATTAGCCACTGTAGGTCAGGTATCATCATGTTTTACTTGATATGTAGCTGCCTAGTTGGTTTTTTTTTTTCCTACCACTTTGTTTCCCAAAGGGTCATGACTTTGACCCTTCACATTGAGTTTGGAATTTTCTTCTGAAAAAATAATTATGTCTATTTTACTTAGATGATTTCAAATGTTTATTCTTCATTGCCTACTGAATAAGGTCCAAACTACTTAGCATGATAGACAAAGTCTTTCATTATTCTATCTTTAGTGGATGCTTTCTGGAGAGTCTAATCAGCCTATATACCATTCTTTCTGCTCTGAGATTTCTGAGTCTTCTATCATTATCAGGGGTGTTTAACCAATGACTATGCTTGTACTCTGAGACTGACTGGATTTGACAATGCTTAGGCCTCTTCATCAGTTGTGAAAATCAGATTCTCTTGCCTGAAATTTTAGATTCATAAGCTTATCAATTATTTAATTTGATTTTTACTGTAGTATTATTATACTATTGTATTATGTCATTTTAAATAGACAAAAACTATAGCTTGGAGAAACTATTTGCTTAAAAACACAGAGAGAAAATTAAAATACTAGCCTCTTACAATCTAGGCTACAACACTGCTGCCATGAAAAAATTTTAAAATATGGTGGTATAATTGAAGAGCCTAGTTTATAGGGCTTGACACTGGAACCATCATTAAGCATTCCATTTGTCTAATGTTATTTGAAAGTGACTAAAGTGTTCTATGTTTAATATACATACCCCAAATACTATTCATTAAGTTTTTTGTTTTTCCAGAAATATGCCTGTGTTGCAAGCATATTTCATAAACAAATAATCAGGATGAGTGTACTTTTTAAAAAAAATAAATATTTATTTCCAGTTCATAATTTGCTTTAAGAAATTTTTGAGCAACAAAGTCACTTGACATTATTAATGAAAATGTACTTCTATATCAACTGTAAGGGGGAAGCAGGGAAAAGGGGATATGTGTGTAAAGGGAAAATGGGTGGGGAATACAAATTTTTGGGTATACTCTATCTCAGGCATTGTACAAGGTACACCTTTCATAATCCTCAAAAACCCCATGAGACATCTACTATTAACCCTATTTTACAGTGAAACTGAAGTAAAGGCAAAGTGTCTTATAGGTTTCTAAAATGTTTTGTGCATTTGTAACAGTATAACTTTACTGTGAATGGTGTAGAAAATTGTCAGCAAAAACCCCCCAAAACCAAAAACCAAAACAACAATCCCCCCCACACCAAAACAGAACAAAACAAAACAAACAAAGAACGCCAGGAGAATTACACTGATAAAATGTTGATAGGTAAGACAGGAGAGATTCTAAGACAGTCAAGTCTCTCCAGTGACATCTGAAGACATGACATTTGTGTCATGGGAATGTTAAATGACTTTACTCTGTGAATTACTGAACTGTGGCATACATGTGTGAAATGAAAAGTTTTCAAATCCAGTTTTTAAAACTATCTGCACCACTTTCTTTCACTGGTGTAGATGGCTATCTAGAGAAAAATCACATAGAATTGATTAGTTCAGCATTTGGGGCAGGAAGCAGAAGATATGGTTACAGAAATCACTTAGTCCTAGATATTCGGAGATCTTCTTGTGCACTGGGAAGGACTATGGTGCAATATTCATGTTCTCTCTTTGACTTTGGTATTTTGTACTTTCAGAATTCCTGTATTCATATAGTAGCTTCTTTTAAACTTTAAAATGTAATGAAAGATAACTGTGAATTGATGCTGCTTAAGCAAAATTTTCCTTGGTCAAAAACATTTGAGAAACTCATTCTAAATCATTTTTAGGGCATGTCAAAATTAACAATAAGACAAAAACCTTTTTAACTTTTTTTAGTATCTTGAAAATATATTAGCTAGGGTAAAAACTTTTTGCTTGGCATACTTACTGGAATTCCTTAACACTGTTTTGGGAAACAGTCTTTGATGAGAAGCAGCACATAGTTTCTTGCTGTTCTAGCTATAATTTATGACCTTTTTCTGAGTACTGTTACCTTAGATACTAATCAAATAAGGAAAGTTCTAGAGCAGAAAGTCATAAAATAATAAAAATTCAAAGAATCATCAATGCTACTCTGCATTCTTGATTTTTGAGAGAATAACTCAAGATAGCTTACTGACTTCTGAAATATCAATCATACTCATCAAAAAGAAGATAACCAGGAAGGACCAAATAAAATCATTTGGGGGACTAGATGAAGTAATGCTTACATTATTGCTTTATTTTCCAATGTTTACTTGTTTGCTCCTTAAGAGAGATATATTTCTTGTCTTCACATTCCAAAGAAATGCTTGATGTGGTTTCATCCTTGAATGTCTGAGACAGTTATTAGCTAAGTGAGCAGGTATTACATGGAAACTAGCCAATAAGGGAAACTTTCCCATTCTCTGACACAGATTTAAGAAATTTCTTCTGTCTGGAAGAAAACTTTTATCTAATACCAAATATATAATATCCATGGTCCTCTCTTAGTCATCTCTGATTCTTCCAATTACTTTTCCAACAGCAAATTAAGTAAGTCCAAGCATCAATTAGTTGTGAAATTATGAAGAATTAGCCTGCAAAATCGGGAAATCAGGTTCCTGGGATTAGTCATAACCGAGGGCTACCCAATGGTAAGGCACAGTGTATTAAATGTCTTTTACTAATTAAGTAGAAAATAAAGCAAAGAGAATGGAAAAAGTAATAGGGGTATAATGTGTTTCTCTCAGGCTAACTAGTTGATTTCTCTTGTATGCCTGTTTGATTTCTTTTTACATTCTTTTCAGCTATGCATCCCTGGGAATATCGAAAATTAAATTTTACAGACTGTCAGTTGTGTGAAAATAATCTAGGCCAGCCAAAAGAAAATCTCCATCACAATTGCAATATCATATCAAGCTATGGTGCCTTGCTATTGTCAATTACTTGGAGATGTAGAATGACTACTTGCAGCCTGTTACACCAGTGGTCCCCAACCTTTTTGGCACCAGGGACCGGTTTCGGGGAAGATAATTTTTCCCTGGACTGGGGATGGGGGGGATGGTGAGCTATGGGGAACGGCTGTAAATACAGATGAAGCTTCGCTCACTTGTCTGCCCTGCTGCTCACCTCCTGCTGTGTGGCCCCAGTTCCTAACAGGCCACACATAGATGGCATTGGTCAGCCCAGGAGTTGGGGACTGCAGTGTTACACAATTTGAGGTATTTGAAGGATCAAATTACTGCACTGTTTTCAAAAAATGGCTGCTGCTCTTTCTGACTTCTGTTAACTCTTCCACATGAAGTTGAAGCAGAAAGAGAAAGAAGGAAAGAATACAACGGCATTATCACATTGGTGGACAAACCCACTGGACTGAAAGTTTTCAATTAGAACGGGGTCATTTTTCTAGTGACTCTTGAAGAGGAAGAAAAGTGTTCCTTACTCAATAGGAAATACCAGTTAGCGAGCACAGCAGGTTTCTCTGTGACTTAACTACAATAGCATTTCTCTTTGCAGCTGTGGTACATCCACCAAGAACTTCGCAGCTTACCACATATTGCCATTGCTTAGTATGAGAGAAACGTGGAAATTTTGAGGGCATAGGGAATTAATTGTCTTACCATAGAAAATTTTAAAACACAACCTTCACCTAAATTTTAAACAACAGTTAAACTAGATTCATGTCTGATTAACAGAGTTCAGGGCAACTTCAGCAGTAATTTCGCACTTTTGTGTTAGTCTTGTGAATTTGCAAGGAAGAACTTGCAGGAGCAAAGTGCCTTTATGAAAACAGAAGATAGGCCTCCATGAAATGAAAGATTCTGAATCAAGATTTTAGGATTCTGCTGGAAATGTGATTTGGTATCATGTTGTGCCTAGAACTTTAATATTACCACGCATTTCACAAAGGATAAAACAAAGTTAATGTCTGGAGCACTCGGTACCTAAACAAAGATATTTACACAGATTTAAAAGGAGATTAAAAAGTATCCAATAAACTAATAGGCTTTCTTTTTCTAGAAAGAAGTAATACTGACAAACTCATTTACCAAAGAAGTGATTTCACAGAAATCATGTATACCATTTAAAACAATATAATCAACTTTAAAAATGATATTATAGTTTTAGAGGGAAAAAACCCTGACACCTGTCAAAGATGCTGGAAAAGCCAGTGAAATAAAGGGGGTTGATATAATAGCAAGTGAAATAAAAACAAACGATGAGAAAAAGTTCAGGTTTGGTAGTTTCCTAAAATGAAGCTGCACTGCAGTGAGACTGACTGCACTTTGTATCCTGACCTTGAGTTCTGCACCAGTGACCTTGGTCGCTCATTATGGTTTCTAGATTTCACCCTCTCAGTTTTCCTCTCCACTCCTTTTTAATTTAGAAGAAAAACAGAAATGCTTCTTTGTTTTTTCTCTGTGTTTTCCCTCTTTTCCTCTGTCATCATTTTTCCTAAAATGCCTTTCTTCGATCTAAGTTCAATTTTCAGATAATATATATTTCTGGAAGAAAAAAAAGTGAATTGTGTAGCTAAATACGTTATTTCTTCTACTCTACAGCTTGCAACTTATTTATTATGCAATACTCCAAGAAGATCTGCTTTGTTCTTATGGATTTTACCAATATTTTGTAAATCCATTGATTTTATCAAATGCTTTTGGCAAATAGAGGATTTTTTTTTCCTGTATCCAGGAATTGGCTAAATAAAACCCATTATGGAAGATCTTTTGCTAAAGGTTTTTAATCATTGGCCACTCATCCCTTGAATGCTTCAGTAGTGTATTCCTGGAATGAAAGTGGTTGACGTTTTGGAGATATTGACTATGCTTATGATGTTTTAAAGAAGTTTAAAAAATACCAGAGTCTCAGAAGGCCTACTCTTTATAGAGCAATCAACTACATTAGTCACTAATAAAATGAACCCAATCTTGTTGGTGTGTACCTCTTCAATATTAATTAATTGTCACAGCACATTATGGAACTCACTAGGTGAAGAGTATTGTACTAGGTACTTTAGAAATCGATGTGGAGAACTCAAAGTGGAAATGAAGGCATCAACGAATTGACTCAGAGAAAAATCCATTGGAAATGTGCTTTGCACATTTATAAGTCAGAAGTGCTGTGCACTGATAAAATAAGTGAGAATTAAAGAATAATGTTTACTCCATAGATTAGGTCAGGAATGCTGTTGCACTGGGATAAACAAGCTGTTTTGATGAAAAGAAATGTTTATTAACTCAAGTTATGGCTTCAAACCTGCAAAGCTAGAGCTGAAGCTATTTCAGATGTGAATGGAAGGATGTAGGATTCCACAAATCAGCCAGATTAAGCATTTTGACACATCTGTTTCTGGGAGGACAGCATGGCCTCTGGCAGGAGTGATAAGGACACTCCTACCAAAAGAGAAGTGGATCTTGAAACAGGGTGGGAGGGTGCTGCATTCCCAAACAGTGCTGGGGGTTACGTTAACCTGAGGGTTTCTGCCAAGTTTTGCGAAGCTTAAGACTCCAATGAAAGGCAAGAATGAGGAAAGTGTAAATCAAGGCCAGGATAGTTTCCCATTTCTTGAGATGCCTGCTCTTCTAAATTGGAGCAGAAAAGAGACCTGTCAAACAATGACAAAGGGCTGATACTACCATGAGAACACCAGGGAGAGGCTTCTCAAGGGCCGGCTAGTTTCTAAAGTGAGAAAAACTTTCAAGTGTTCTTGAAAAACTGCTATATCACCTATGAAGTACAGTATTTGAGGTTTAGTGTATATAGTCTACATAATGACTACAGAAGTGTAAAGTATAATAAAGAATTACTGTGGTTTGAAGTGTTGTGTCTCCTCCAAAATTCATGTCGCCATTGTGGTAGTACTAACAGATGAGCCGTTTGAGAAGTGATTAAGGGATGGCAGAGCCCTCATGAATGGATTAGTCTTATAAAGGGCTAGAGGGAACTAGCTTAGGCCCTTTTTGCTCTTCCATCCCTTCCACCGTGTGAAATCTTGTAGACAGAGCCTATCTATGAGGAACTAGCCTTCACCGGAAACTGAACCTACTGGTGCCTTGATCTTGGATTGCCCAGCCTCTAGAACTGTGAGAAAATAAACTTCTATTGTTTACAAACTAACCAGAGTCAGGCATTCTGTTGCAGCAGCACAGACTAAGTCAGACAAAAATATTATGGAGATCATAATTTCCATCACTATTTACATGTTTTTCCTCTGTTTCCTCTTTTTTTCTTTTGCCAAGCCTGCAGTTCAATTTCACGTTAACTGTGCAAATAATGTGACTCCACTGAAATAATATTAATAATTATTTTAGTGTAGCTTTCATTTAAAGAGTGGCTTTTTCTTAACCATGATTTTGTTTTAGGTATATTATTTCATTTGATATTTATGACACTGTGACATAGGGATTGTTGTCCTGTTCTACAAATGATGAGTCTGATATTGAGAGATATTAATAATCTTGTAACCAGGATTTGAGCATACTTTAGCCTGACTCTGAACCTCACACACCATGTGTCTGTCCCTATAGGATGAATGTATATATACTTCACGCACACACGCACACATATAATACAGTGTCACTGGGTTTCTCGCTGAATTGCATGACTTCATGCCACTGATAAAATAATACAATTGTTTTCAAGCTGTTCTTGTTCTTATATTCCAAATTGCTGAATAAAAATCTGCTACAGAGAAGAATTAACAACTGAGGGGCCTCACACAAAAGTAATGAGGAAGCCACTGGTTCCATCCATAATGATACCTTTTAGAACTCACTGTTTACAGAAGCCTAATGATTGGCTCTAGATAGATATTATTAATAAAAATATAATACCCGATGTTTAATAAGGCCTAATTATGAACCAAGGACTTTATATATGCATTGTAATGAGTTGAATTTTATCTCCTCAAAATTCATATGCTGCAGTCCTAACCCTTAGGACCTCAGAATGTGACCTTATTTAGAGATAGAGTCATTACAGATGCAATTAGTAAGTTAAGATGAGATAAGAAAGGTGTAGACTGAGCCTTTAACCCAATATGACTGGTATCCCGATGAAAAGAATGCCATCTGGGAAGAGACACATATAGAAGGAAGCCAATGTGCGGGCGCAGAAGATGGTCATCTACAAGCCAAGGACAGAGGCCTGGAACAGATCCTTCCCTCTCAGTCTGCAGAAGGAATCAACCCCATCCACACCTTGATTTTGGATTTCTAACCTCCAGAACCGTGAGGCAGTATATTTCTGTTGTTTAAGCCACGCAGGTTGTGATACTTTGTTATGGTAGCTCTTGTAAACTAATACATATACTGTCTCATTAAATATTCACCAAAAACGTAGGTGGCAGGTGTTCTTATTATCTGTCTCACCAATGAGAAGACTGAGACCCAGAGAGGTTATGCACCTTAGTAGGGAGCAGACTGGACTGTGATGTGGGGTTCCATTTTTATTATTGATGAGCTACACTGCCTCCACTGGAAGCAGAGTCATCTCCCTCAGCACTAAAGAGAGTTCAAATCACCCAGAGAAATATGTTTCTGGTGTGAAATAAAAAGATTGATTTTATATTTTGACTCTCAACAGATTTGAAAAGCATTAATGTGCTTTCCTGGGGTACTTAGTAGAGGGCAACAAACATGGAGTTGGCTTTCCAGGCCCCACAGTGTGATATTCGTGCCTGTCACAGTCGCAGGCACGGCTGAACACACACAACACTCCCAAACTGGCGTTTGTTATATGGGGGGGTGGGGTGGGTAAAAAGCAGTCTGGGAAGCTGCTTTCCCAGTTTCCCTCTAAAGAATCCCAAACTCACTGGGCTGCTTGGGGCAGCCACTGAGCGACCACTGAGACCCCAGAGGCTTGGAATAGGTACCTGGGCCAGGAACTGCAGCTCCTCTCAAGATGGGTGTCCTATATTTGTATGACATCCAAATCATCCCAGTCCTTTTATTAATAACAACTGAGGGATGGATCACATGTGCTGTCAGTAAACCAGGCCATTATTTCCTTAGATTGTTGCTAACACTTCAACGTGATTTATCTTTCCCTTTTGTTGCTTTGCTCGTACCTTTGGTGTTGGAGACCTGATTTAACCCAGGGTTTCAGTTTTTAATGTTCTAAAATAGCATGAGGTTAGTTCTAAAATAGTCTCTTAGGGAATGCTTAGTTTTTATTATAGAAAATTATTTTCCAACAACTAAGGGTGAAAAAAATGAAAAGTCACATACATTGCATCTGCTTGTCTACTCTGCACTTATTTATGTTTTGAGGCATTGTAGGAGGAAAATATACTTTTGCAAACAGAATAAGAAGTTTGGAAGCAAAGTGAGTTTGAATCCAGCCACACTATTTATATTATCACATTGTTTATTTCCTTAACAATTTGAGCCTCAGTTTCTTCAACTAAAAAATAC
>NW_012153062.1:20025480-20037649 GCF_000956105.1 Propithecus coquereli | reverse complement strand
AAGAGTATTTAAGGAAACCGTATAGGTAAATATTTAAAATACCCAGAAATTCTACTACGAGGCATATTGCCCAAGAAATTTTTCCATGCATGCATAGAGAAGCATGCATAAGAATGTTTATTGTGGCACATTTGAAATTATAAAGAATTAGAAGTATGTTAAATGATTAAAAAGGGAATTGTTGAATAAAAATGTCTATTCATGTGATGAGATACTATACAATGTTAAAAGGGAACTAGATCTGCATAAATCAAAATTGATAGATTGCTTTTGTTGGAAAATAGGTGCACAACACTGGATGCTTAGAGGAGGGGAAAGGTAGATGATCAAGGTTTGAGGGATAAAGGGGCCAAAAATGATGGGTTAGGCCTGGACCAATAGTCACAGGTGTGCTGTGAACTGAGTGTGACAGATTATATCAATCTCATTATGTTTAACTAAGGTTCATATAACAACAAAAGAAACAGTAACACAAGTAGACATATTACATATTTTTATTCCTTAAAAATTTATATTGAGTGTTGATAGAAACAATTTGGGGACATTTTTAAAAAGACAGCAAGGCTTCTCTTTGCTAAGGCTTTTCCCCTTTCAGTTGGTTCAATTAGACAGGACAGGATCTGAAGACAGTCTCCACATGGGCTTGCTCTTGTGTGGTCCCCATCTGGTCCCAGTAAACACTTATGAAACCTTTGCCCCTGACAACTCCTGGTCAGTTCCAGTGATCAGTATCTCTCCATTAATGTTTCTGCCGGTTTCTAATCAGGCCACTTTTTGTCTTAAATTTTTAAGGCATCAGCATCACTCCATTGTGTCCTCCTAACTGCAAGGAAATAAATTAAGCTCCCATCAGAGACCCTTTGAAAACCATCTCACTAGGCTCGAGGTACAAATCCCTGGGGGAGGTGGGACTCGTAGCATAGCCCTCTGCAATGAAATCTCTTTACAATTACTCTTTCTCTAATCTCCAGAAACCCAATTATTTTTAAAGTGGGTGAAAGATTTAAGATTTTTTCTTTTTTTTATTCCTTCCTTTTTTCTTCCTCTTTTTCTTTTTTTAAAATTTTTTAATTTCAGATTATTACAGTGGTACAAATGCTTTGGTTACATACATTGCCTTTGAACCTCCTGACAAGCATTCCCATCCCCAGATAGCACCCACCGCATCAGTTAGGTGTGGATTTACCCATCCCTTACTTCCCACTTGCACCTGTCTGAGACACAATGAATGCTACTTCCCATAGGTGTACATTAGTGTTGATCACTTACAACCAATTTAATAGACAGTACATGTGGTGTTTGTTTTTCCACTCTTGTGATACTTCACTTAGAAGAATGGACTCCAGCTCCATCCAGGGATATATAATAAGTAGTTCATCTTTTTTATATGGCTGAGTAGTACTCCGTGGTATACATATATCACATTATGTTAACCTGTTCATGAATTGATGGGCACTTGGGTTGTTTCCACATCTTTACAATTGTGAATTGTGCTGCTATAAACATTATAGTACAGATATGTTTTTTATAGAATGCCATTTTTTTCCTTTGGGTAGATACCCAGTAGTGGGATTGATGGATCAAATGGTAGCTTTACTCTTAGTTCTTTGAGATAACTCCGTACTACTTTCCATAGAGGTTGGACTAGTTTGCAGTCCCACCAACGGAATATGAGTGTTCCTATCTCTTTGCATCCATGCCAGCATTTGTTGTTTTGGGACTTTTTGATAAAATCCATTCTCACTGGAGTTAAGTGATATCTCACTGTGGTTTTAGTTTGCATTTCCCTGATGTTGAGCATTTTTTCATGTTTCTTGGTAATTAATCTATCTTCTTTCGAAAAGTTTCTGTTCATGTCCTTTGCCCACTTTTTAATAGGGTTGTTTGATTTTTTCTTGCTGATTTTCTTGAGTTCTATATAAATTCTAGTTATCAGCCCTTTACTGGATATATAGCATCAAGTATTTTCTCCTATTCTGTAAGTTGTCTGTTCACTCTATTGATAGTTTCTTTGGCTGTGCAGAAGTTTGTTAATTTGATCAGGTCCCCTTTATTTATTTTTGTTGATGCTGTGATTGCTTTTGGGGTATTCTTCATAAACTCTTTGCCTAGGCTGATGTCTATAAGAGTTTTTCCAACATTTTCTTCTAGAATTCTTACAGTTTCATGCCTTAGGTTTAAGTCTGTTATTTATCATGAGTTGATTTTTGTGAGAGATGAGAGGCGCAGATACTGTTTCAGTTTTCTACATGTGGCTATCCAATTTTCAAAGCACCTATATGTTGAATAGGGATTCTTTTCCCCAGTGTATGTTTTTGTCTGCTTTGTCAAAGATAAGATGAGAATATGAAGATGGCTTTATATCTGGGTTCTCAGTCTTATTCCATTGGTCTATATCTCTATTCTTGTGCCAGTATCATGATGTTTTGTTTACTATAACCTGGCAGTATAGCCTGAAGTCTGCTAAATTAATGCCTCCCAATTTGTTCTTTTTGCTTAAGATTGCTTTAGCTATGTGGGATCTTCTCTGGTTCCATATGAAGTACAGAATTATTTTTTCTAGATCTGCAAAGAATGACATTGGTATTTTAATAGGGATTGCATTGAATCTGTAGTTCACTTTGGGTGGGATAGACATTTTAACAATGTTGACTCTGCCAATTCATGAACATGGTATGATTTTCCATTTGTTTATATCCTCTGCTATTTCTTTCTTCAGTGTTTCATGGTTCTCCCCAGTAGAGGTTTTTTACCTCCTTAGTTAAATATATTCCTAGGTATTTTATTCTCTTTGTACCCATTGTGCAAGGTATTGAGTCTCAGTTTGAATGGTTTTGGCATATGTGAATGCCACTGATTTGTATACATTGATTTTGTAACTTGAGACTTTGCTGAATTTGTTTATCAATTCCAGTAGTCTCATGGCAGAATCTTTGGGGCTTTTTAGATATAAGACCATATCATCAGCAAACAACAATAGTTTGAGCTCTTCTGCACCCATTTGGATGCCCTTGATTTCTTTCTCTTGTCTGATTGCTCTGGCTAGGACTTCTAGCACTATGTTGAATAGAAGTGGTGATAGAGGACAACTTTGTTTGTTTCCAGTTCTAATCAGGAATGTTTTAATTTTTCCCCATTTGGTATGATGTTTGCTGTGGGTTTGTTGTATATGGCTTTTATCATTTTGAGGTAAGTCCTCTCTATGCCTATTTTGTTAAGTGTTCTTATCGTATAAGGGTGCTGGATTTTGTTCAATGCTTTTTCTGTGTCTATTGAGAGGATCGTGTGGTCTTTGTTTTTACTTCTATTTATGTGGTGAATTACATTTATAGATTTGCATATTTTGAACCATTCCTGAATCTCTGGGATGAAGCCCACTTGGTCATGGTGGGTTATTTTTTTGATGAGCAGCTGAATTCGATTTGCTAGGATTTGATTGAGAATTTTTGCATGTATATTCATAAGGGATATTGGCCTGTAGTTTTCTTTTTTTGTTGCATCATTTCCTGTCTTTGATATCAGGGTGATGTTAGTTTCGTAAAACGTGTTGGGAAGGATTCCTTCCTTCTCGATGTTGTGGAATAATTTCTGCAGGCTAGGCACTAGTTCTTCTTTGTAAGTGTGGTAGAATTCGGGTGTGAAAACATCTGGTCTGGGACTTGTTTTTTGGAAGGTTTTTTATTACTGCTTCGATTTCAGTACTTGATATTGGTCTGTTCAGGAATTCTATTTCTTCCTGATTGAGCCTAGGGAGACTGAATGTTTCTAAGAATTTGTCCATTTCCTTCACATTTTCAAGTTTATGTCAGAGATTTTTATAGTATTCATAGATGATATTTTGTATCTGTGGTATCAGTTGTAATTTCCCATTTTTCATTCCTGATTAAGCTTCCTAGAGTACTTTCTTTTCTGATTCTGGTTAATCTAGTGAGAAGTGTGTCAATTTTTATTATCTTTTCAAAGGACCAACTTTTTGTTTCATTGATATTCTCTATAGTTCTTTTGTTATTACTGTATAGTTCTTTCATTTAGTTCTGCTCTGATCTTGGTTATTTGTTTTCTTCTGCTGGGTTTGGGGTTAGTTTGCTCATTATTTTCCAGTTCTTTGAGATGATTCATTAGATTGTTGATTTGTGCTCTTTCTCTCTTTTGGATGTAGGTATTTTTGTAAATTTTTGTCTCAGGACTGTTCTAGCTTTGTCCCACAGATTTCGATAATTTGTGTCTTGTTTATCATTTAGTTCAAAGAATATTTTGATTTCCATCTTAATTTCCTCCTTAACTCAATAATCATTCAGCAGAAGCTTGTTTAGTTTTCCTGACCTTGTGTAAAAATGAGAGTTTCTGTTGGAGTTGATTTCTAATTTTATTCCACTGTGGTCTGAGAAGATGTGTATTATACTTTCTATTTTTTTAAATTTGTTGAGACATGTTTTGTGGTCTAGGATGTGGTCAATATTAAAGAATGTCCCATGAGCTGGTGAGAGGAACATATATTCAGTGGTTTTGGGTAGAACGTTCTGTAAATGTATGTTAGGCCCATTTGTTTAGAGTTCTGTTTAAGTACATTATTTCTTTGCTTATTTTATGTTTGGAGGATTTGTCCTGTTCTGTCAAAAGGGTGTTGAAGTCCCTGGCTATTACAGTGCTGCTGTTTGTCATTTTGTTTAGATCAAGTAGGATTTTCTTTATTACTCTGGGGGCACCTCTGTTGGTTGGGTAAATATTTAGAATTGTTATGTCTTCTTGTTGAATTGTTTCCTTTATCATTATATAATGACCATCATTGTCTTTTATTACTTTTGTTGATTTGAAGACTAAGCTATATGAGAACTGCTACAATAGCTTTCTTTTGAATTCTATTTGTGTAGAATATTGTTTTCTATCCCTTCACCTTGAGTCTGACTGAATCCTTGTGCATTATATGTGTTTCCTGAATACAGCAGATACATGGCTTGTGTACATTTATTCATTTGGCCAACCTGTTTCTTGAGTGGGCAGTTCAAGCCATTCACATTTATTGAAAGAATTGATAAGTGGGATGGATTTCTGTTCATCCTGTTGAGTAGAAAATTGTTGCTTTGTTTTTATCTCTGGAGCCATTGTCATATCTGGCCTTTGAGCTTTAACTTTTGGTTGATTTTACACTGATGAGTGTCTATTGTGCTGATCCATGTGTAATGCAGTTCTGAGTACTTCCCGCAGGTGAGGTTTTGTTTTGACAAATTCCCTCAGTGTTTGCTTGTCTGAGAAAGACTTTATTTCCCCCTCATATAAGAAGCTTAGTTTTACAGGATACAAAATTCTAGGCTGGGCATTTTTCTGTTTGAGAAGACTGAGAATGGGGCCCCAGTCCCATCTGGCTTGTAAGATCTCAGTTGAGAAGTCTGCAGTTAGTCTGATGGATTTTCCTTGTAGGTTGCCTGCTGCTTTTGCCTTATGGCTCATAAGAGGTCTCTTTTGTGTTTATTGTGGGCAGTCTGATGACTATGTGTCATGGTGTCTTCCTGTTTGCAATGAATCTTCCAGGATTCCTTTGAGCTTCTTGTAACTGCATATTTAGATTTCTAGAAAGACCAGGGAAATTTTCCTCCATTATATCCTGAAATAGTTTATTCAACCCTTGTGCATTTTCTTCTTCACCCTCAAGGATGCCTATGATTCATATGTTATGCCTCTTCATGTATCCCACATTTCTTGTAGGCTTTGCTCTTTTCTTTTATTTCTCTGTGCTATCTCTTCCATTGACTTGTTTAATTGAAAGGTGTTGTCTTCATCCCCTGAGATTCTTTTTTCTGCTTGATCTACCCTATTTTTGAGGCTTTCCACTGTGAATAAATTCTTCATTTCCAGAAGTTCTGTTTGATTTTTCTTTAGTATTTCAATTTCTTTAGTGAATTTTCCATTCATTTCCTGCATTGTTTTCGTGGTTTCTTTGTGTTGGGTTTTCATTTTATCTTTCATTTCATTGAGCTTCCTTACAAACCATTTTTTAAATTCTTCATATGTCATTTCAGTTTCTGATTTTGGTTGGTTTCCATTGCTAGAGAGCTGGTGTTCCCTTTGGCTGGTGTCCTATTGTTTTGATTCTTCATACTTCTGGAGTTCTTTTGCTGATTCCTTCACATCTGGAGCAGCTGTTGCTTTCTACCTTTGTATTTTCTTTTGTTTAGATAATGACATGCCCAGTTAATCTCTGAGCCAGTAGGGGATGCTCGTGGGTGAGAATCAACCACACCCTGTATGATGATTCAGTAACTGCAGTAAAAGGGTATGAAAATTGACTTGCCTGTCAGTAGGTTCCACTTGCCAGAAGGAAGAAGCTGCAATGTTGTTTTTGGGTCCTATGACAAGCTCTAGTTTCTCAGGAGCGGCACTCTAAAGTCCCACGTGACAGGTGGGGCCCAGGACTTCCAGGTGTGTCCTTATTCTCTACTTCAGCAGGGGTAGGTGGGGGAGTGAGTCTGGGTGGGGCTGCATTGGGTGAGCCTGCCCTCAATCTCTGCAAATGCTTTTAGCAGGGGTTAAAGTTTTATTTCCTACCTTTGGACAAAGCTACCAGAGAGGGGCCGAAGTGGACCCCTCAACCAAAAAGTCTGTGTGTGGAGGGGGTTCTGTGTGAGTCTTGCAGTTTGAAGTAGGCCTCACTTCTTTCCACCCTCCCCTATTCTTTGGTTTCTCCTGGGCCTCTGCCAGCAGGCAGGACCTCAAGCCAGCTGAGCTCCCCCATGACTGTGATGTGGGCCAGGAATTTTCCTCCTTAGGATCCTGGCCTGAATTGGGAGTGCAGCCCTCCTGTGGGAGTAGGGGTGCCCCATGAGCATGCTGCAGCTAGGAGACACACTGCACTCTCACTCTAGATCTGCCCCTGCAGACAACCAACACCTTGTGAGACTAATTCACAAATATCCCCTGAGTGCCCCCAGGTGATGCAATTAAGTCCTGAGTGTACAGGTTCTGGCCTGTAGGCCTGTCCCCTGGGCCCCAGAGATCAACCTCTGATGATGCCAGGGAGAAGGATACTGGTCCCAAGTCTCTCATGGGGTGCCCAGCTGGTTCAATGGCCTTCCACTTTGGGGTGTGTCCCACTCTGCTGGTGTTGCTGGGCAAGTAACACCAGAAGGGCCGGCAGGCAGGGAGCTCAGAGTCTGAACACCCCTCTATCTGCTGCAGGACCCCAAAAGGAGAGGTCTGAGCCCTGTTCCCTGTGGGAACCCCCATGTGGTGGCTCAATTGTCTCTCTTGGAAGCCGCAGGTAGGGTAGGGGAAGGGTGAAAAAGAGTCTAGGTGGAGGAAAGTCTGCCCTCTGGTCATCTCCAACTTTCTCTCTGTGAGGCAGTCTGCCCAGAATGATGGGGCTCTGGAGTCACGCAGATCACCCGGGACCCACGTGTGGGTGGGTCACTTATAGCCTGAGCAAGAGCGAGACCCTGTCTCTACTAAAAATAGAAAAACTAGCCGAGTGTGGTGGCTCATGCTTGTAGTCCCAGCTACTCGGGAGGCTGAGGCAGGAGGATCGCTTGAGCCCAGGAGTTGGAGGTTCCTGTGAGCTATGATGATGCCACTGCACTGTAGCCTGGGCAACAGGGGGAGACCTTGTCTGAAAAAAAAGAAAGCTAGGAAGGAAGGAAGAAAGGAAGGAAGGAAAGAAGGAAGGAAGAAAAGAAGGAAAAGAAGGATACTTATGCACAGAGAGGTGAGATTATTTGCCCAAAGACAAATAATCTGCTGTGGCTCCTGTAGTCTGGGCCAGAGTTGGGAAATGTCTGGGTGGAGATGAGCAAGATGGAACCTGAGGAGTTGAGGCCCCCTGGGGAGGACAAAGGTATATGGTGGGTAGAGAAGCAATATGGCACCTGCCATCTGGCTCAGGTCTGTGGGGCTGGAGGTGCCCCGGGGGGATTGGGCTGGGAGTCTGGTGCCCTGTCCACAAGAAGCTCTCTGCTCACTGGCAGCAGCAGTCTCTGGGCTTGTGTTAGCAGAATGTCTCTCCAGAAGCTCTGGAACCCACCAACAGTTTGAGATGTGAGGGAGGGGAATGCTAAGCAATCCATCCACCCTTCTCACTGGTCTCTGAGCCTCTCAGAGCTTAATCCCTGCCAATGCCTTTCTCCTTCCAGTTCTGCTCCACAACCTCTTCCCATGGAGTTTCCTGTAGGTCCAGGCACCCTTCTTTTAGAGCCTTTTCTGATCTATGTTTATCTGTCTGTTTGTTTTTTCTCTTTCATCTAAAACTTCTCCTTCTTACAGAGATGCTCTGACTGATGATGTCTTTGGTCCACCATCTTGCTCTCTCTTTTTTCAGAGTTGAGATTTTTTTTCCCTTTTCATTTTGTACCTTATGTTTTACCTGTGCTTCACTCTAAGAATCTATTACATTTATTCTCTGTTCCTAGAGGCCAAGGATATCCCATTTTCTCATTTTAAAATCTCTACTGATGATGCAGTGTCTGGGACACAGTAGGTTCTTAATAAATGCTTTTAAAATTCAGCTGGGATAGTACAGTAGCCTCATAATTGTCTTTCTGCTTCCACTTTTGCCATTCCCCACCATCCATCATTTTCCCACACAACAACCAAAGCGAGCCTTTAAAAATGTAAATCTGAAATGTCATTCCCTCGCCCCAAACCCTTCAATAAACACCTACCATAGTTTGAATAAAATCCAGTCTTTTTCATGATTTCCCCAAGGCCCTGCCTGAACTGGGACCCAACTATTCTTTCTTCTTGGTAACTCCTCACCAGCTGCATGAGCATCTTTGCTGTTCTGTCATCTGCTAAGCAAGATGCTACCCCAGGAATTTTGTGCTTTCCATTCTTCTTGGTAGCCTTTGCTCTCAGTTATTTGCATGACTTGCTCTTTCCCTTCCTTCATCTCTATGCTCATCTTTCATCTGATCTATGATGCCTTCCTGAATCACTTTACCTAAAATAGCATCTCACCTCAACACTTATATTTCCTTATGTGGTTTTGATTTCTTCATGGCCCCACCTGACATTATATATGTCATTTGTCACTGTCAATTAGAATGGGAGTGCCACGAGGACAGGGATTTTGTTGGTTTTGTGCACTGTTATATCTCTAGTACCAAAGAAGTCCTTGGCAGATGGCAGGTATCACTCTTAGTGGTGTGGGATTAATGGCCTCTCCCATTCTAAGAGCTTGGCTGATTGAGACTTTCTGCCAGAAACTCTCGAGTATGGTGTTCAAAGCTATTTAGGATCTGGCCCTAATTTCCTTTCCTATGTGCTTTGATTTCTTGTCACTTGCCCTTGCTTTGTAGTTCAGAACATTCTGCAGGCTGAATTCAGAGTGTGGATGGTTGAGTTAGCTCACACTTTGTTTCTTTTTACATTTTAAAATTAAAATTTTAAACCTTTAACAGCATGTGTGCTCTCTAGTTCACCCCAGTCCCAGCTACTCTGTATAACATGGTTCCCTGCCAGTTTAGGTCATTTGCATTACTCATCTGGCTTCCTTACACTTCTGGGTAAATTGCTTTAGTTACCATTGTCAAATTCACCATTTTTAAAAGATTCATCATCCCTATGATTTTGCTCAATCACTTCCTTTTACCTAAAACTCCCTCTTCTCATTTCTATCTGTTGAATCCCATCCATCTTCAGCTTGGCACAACCATCTTCTTGAAGCCTTCCACAGTGCCTATTTAAGAGTATAATTTCTCCATCCTTCTAATGCCTATAGTCATTTATCTTATCATTTTATTGCTTATCTACTGTATTTATACTTTGGTTATTTATATACATTTTAAAAAATCTTTCTTTTTGGAAGAAAAGTTTGTTGCTTTGTCTTTGCATTCCCCCAGTACCTATCTCCTAGAGTTCACTATGTGTCTACTGAGTGAAGGGTGATTGATGAATGAAAGCAGAAGCAATCTTCACAATAATTATGAACCAAGTAGGCCAAAGGGTATTCTTTACTGTTTCTAGATGGGGGCCCAGACAAGTTAAATGTTTGCCCAAGGTCTCTTGGCTAGTGAATCACATAGCTGGTAGTTAAGAGATGACAGGTCTTCTGAGTACTTGTCCAGCCCGCTTTCTCTGCTCTTTCTTTTCTATGAGTCATATTAGTTACAGAAAGTCATCAAATATGCCAAATATTCAGTTGCTTTCCTATTGAGGTATGGTTCTAAATATCGTTGAAGATGACTCTTTTTAAAA
Organism: Propithecus coquereli; assembly: GCF_000956105.1. Taxonomy (NCBI): domain Eukaryota; kingdom Metazoa; phylum Chordata; class Mammalia; order Primates; family Indriidae; genus Propithecus; species Propithecus coquereli. The sequence goes on along the minus strand of NW_012153062.1, from coordinate 20,027,467 downwards.
AAACTATACATATATTGCTCACAAAATTGTAGTTTTATATTCTTACTTTTCAATAATTTTCTTATTGAGCTGAAAACACATAGGGTCAAATTCAGTGTTTTAAAATTTAGCAAAATGTATTAATTGGCTTATGTAATAAAATTTTTCCTTTTAGTTTTAAATATGCCTGTTAATTTTTCTTGTTATGTAAAGAATAAATTATGACCTTTAACCTTGAAGACTTCTGATTAATGTATTCCATGAGCATATATACCACCATGAAACAAATGCATACTCCAAAAATATTTATTGAAAATAATTATTTAACTCTAATATCTTGTAATGACCTCATTTTGCTTTGGAGAAAAGTTGTTCACCTATGAGCTGGAAGAAAACATTGAACAAGTATAGAGTAATCAAGTCTTAAATTTTGTAACATGGGGGCTGCTTCCTGATTCCTGGGGAGGCTATGCATCATTATAAAGAAATCCATATCCACATAATGCATTGTTTGGAGGCTGAATACATAATTTGCATCTTCATATAGAAAGTTTTTTCCCAAATTTAGATGTCTGATTAATAAGACAATAATCCATTTAAAATAACTGATATTTTATTAATATTCTGTCATTTATTTTCCTGAGTATTTAAAAAGTATAGCTACTGCCATGTCTATGCAAGAGAAATGTGTCAGATTAAAAAAAACTAGTGCCCCCCAAATATGGGGAAGCAATGATATAATTGACACCTGTCATTTTACAGATAAAGACATGGAGCTACTGAGAGATAAGTGAGGCATGTAAGGGCACACCACTGGTGGCTGGTGTGTGCCTCTCTTTCCTTCATGCATTTTGTCTTCTCATCAGGTTAACCCTGTCTTTAGGGCCAGCCTCTTTGGGACCCTCACTTTTTTACCTTTATTTTCCTGGAACTCAGAGATGGGCTTTTTACACCTACTTCTTTTCCCTCTCTAGTCATTTCTCTCTTTTCCTCCTTCATTCTTTTGTGCTTCATTAGTTCTTTGGGGACTGAAAAATTATTGCCTTTCCAATATAGAGCTGAACCATTAATATTAATCATGAATATCTTTGCTGAAGACCCTTTGGCCCAGGGGAATGTGCCTTGTAGCAGGAGATCATAGCAATGATAAAAACTGACTTTACCATGATCTGCTTGGGCCAATGATCTGCACCATATCTGAATAAATCTGAAAAAAAATCCTCACATCATAAAGCCTATCAAGTGCTTAAAGCTGATCTAGACTCTAAGGTTACCAGTCATAAAACAATCAAATTAAAACAATGTATGTTGGTGAGGATGTGGTAAAAAGGAAACGCTTACACGTTGTTAGTGGGATTGTAAATTAGTACAACCTCAACGGAAACAGTATGGAAATTCCTCAAAGAACTAAAAGTAGACCAACCATTTTATCCAGCAATCCCACTACTGGGTATTTACACAAAAGAAAATAAGTCATTATATCAAAAAGCCACCTGTACCTGAGTGTTTATCACAGCACAATCCACAATTGCAAAGATACGGAATCAAACTGTGCCCATCAACTGAGGAGTGGATAAAGAAAATGTGGTGTATATATACCACAGAGTACTACTCAGCCATAAAAAGGAATGAAATAATGTCTTTTGCAGCAAATTGGATGGAACTGGAGACCATTATCCTAAGTGAAGTATCTCAGGTATGGAAAAACAAATACCACATGTTCTCACTTAAAAGCAGAAGCTAAACAATGGGTATGTGTGTGTGTGTGTGTGTGTGTGTGTGTGTGTGTGTGTGTGTGTAGTCATACAATAGTAGTATAATGGACATTGGAAACTGAGAAGGGGAGGATAGGAGAGGGATGAGGGATAAAAAATTACCTATCTGGTTCCATGTACATTATTCTGGTGACAGGTACAGTAAAAGCCTGATTTCACCATTACAGAGTTCATCTATGTGACAAAAAAATATTTGTAGGCCCTAAATCTATTGAAATAAATGAAAAAAAAAA
>NW_012153062.1:20020946-20023910 GCF_000956105.1 Propithecus coquereli | reverse complement strand
TTTTTTTGGTATGGGGTACTTAAGGGCCAAGGTTTGCTTGCTTCCATATGAATATTTAGTTGTTTAAATGCCATTTGTTAAAAGCACTTTTCTTATCCCATTGAATTGTGTTGGCGTCTTGGTGGAAGATCAGTTGAATGCGTACTGTGTAGTTTTATCCCTAGACTGTATTTTTTTTTTCTGTTAATCTATCCTTATGTCAATATCACACTGTTTGCATTACAGTAGCTTTAAAATAAGTTTGAAATCAGGTGGTGTTAAATCCTTTAACTTTTTTCTTTTTCTAAGAAAGATTTTTTTGGCAATTTTATATTTCTACATAATTTTAGAATCAGCTCATCAATTTCTCAAAAAATCCTTCTGAAATTTGATAGTGATTGTGTTGACTCTAAGATTGATTTGGAAGAATGAACATCTTACCAATATTAACAAATCTTAACAAGGATTTATTTACAATCTTAACAGTCTTCTAATCTATGAACATGATCCATCTATTATATACATTGTCTCCAATTTCTCTCAGCAATGTTTTGTATCTCTGCTATTTTTGACCTGTCAGGTAGTCTGACAGATGTACTTTCCCTTTTGGTGACAACATAATCTAACTTTAGCAAGTTAATCAGAAATTTGGATCTTCCAAGAAAATGGATCAGTTTAAGGAAAGAAATTCTTTAATTGATAGGTAAGGAATGGGAAACGGGTTTCGGTAGTCTCAAACTGGCTGAAATATTAAGTATACTACCCTTTGGACTTGCTGCTTTTTAGAAGAATAAACCTAGAAGAAAGATATTACTCTTTTTCAAAGAAATCACAATAAACAACTCAAGGCTGAATTAATTGTCTGAGTCACTCAGAAAACAATTAGAAGCATGGAACAGGTGCTCCCTAAAACAAGAGGCTACATTCTAAGAATAAAATAAATAAGGCACATTGATTTCTCTGAAGGTTCTTCCCATAGAAGAGTAACAGATATTTAAAGAAATGTTGATGTTATATTGTAATAAATGTTATATTAGAAGAAACAATGAGGCACTGAAGTGACACTGGTGAGAGAAAAGTGATAACTTCTACTTACAGAGATCTTTAAAAATGGGAAATAGATAATGCATGAAAAGAGCTTAGAATAGTGTCTGGCACATGTGACATACCGAATTAACATTAATGACTACCACTAATAGCTTTATTTTTTCCTATGATCCATTTTATCATTATAATAATTGTGTGATATTATTATTACTAAGCTTCTACAAATGGAGGCCCAAGGAGGTCAAAATGATGGCAAGTTTATTGAGTAAGAGGTAGAATTAGAACTCAAATATTGAATTTTAATACATTATTAACCCTTATGAACTTTTTGTCAAAAATGTATACAAACAGAAAGCAACCGTTCATCAGTTCTGATACTCCACTTACCTCATAATCAATAAGTTTATTTCTTGCCACACAATTTTGAATAAATACTTACTAAATTAAACAAGGAAAGAAGAATTCAACAGCAAGAGCAAAACCAGTTGAAATAATAATGCTGTGTCAATCCATATTTTTCAAAACTTTAAGATATGTAAAACATCAGTCATATCAGATTTTATGTACCATTTTGATCATGGGGTATTTTGATCATATTGTACTTTGAAATTCCCATCCCCATTTGGTGCTATATAGATAACTTTCTAATATGAAAAATAATGCTAATAGGGGAAATCTGTATTATGGTGATCTTGTGAAGATTTTACAAATTTATTAATTTCACAAATATTGTTTGAGTACTTACTATAGTTGTATCTATATTATCAACTGAATTTGTCTAAATAAACACATTTTCGATTTGTTAGATTTTCAAGAATCTGAGTAGGTTTCAATTTTACCCTTTCCCCTCTAACATATTCTTGTGTTCTTATTGCTTTTCTGCCACCAAGTTTCCAGACTAAAACTAAGGTGACAACTTCACAAATATTTAATAGAAAACAGAGAACATAGAACATAACTCAGTGGCCAGAGGAAACATTGTTGTTGGCCTGGTATTTTGTTAACGGAAAATGTCTTCCCCAGCGTAGTGACGAAATTTACTTCTGTGAAGATTTTTAAAAACATGGTTGATATTCTTTTGATCAGGAATGGTTTTGCTAAAGTCCTGGTTTGAAACAGAAAAGTGGTTTCTCTGAATTGTGGAAATATTTTATTTAGCATTTTGCTGTCAAGAGTAGTAGTTTTTCTCATCATGCTGCTGGTTTGTTTACAAGAGAGATTTTATTTCCTTTGACTTCAAAATCTAGGGAAGCTCAAAAGAAGGGCATGGAACAATAAAATGCCTAAGTTGTTTTATTGTTTGATGACATGACCAATTACTGTCTTGTCTCCTCCTATTTTGATTTTAGATAACATCCAGCAACTTGTCAATGTGATAGATTATACACCACTTTGCAGACTTGTAAGCCTCCGGAAAAGCCTGTGGTACATCAGGATTTAATGAAATAATTCACTTTCTGTGAAGAATCTTAGGACATTCCATGTCTGGGGAAGAGGAAGGATTGAGAAATTTCTGTGTTATATTTTGTCCTTAGCTTTGTCATATGTATATTAGTTATTTGAAACAAATCATTTTGTTAGTGAAATATTAAAAATCCTAACATTGATAGCTGTTACACCAAGAATAACAGATATACTACATATACCATATATACTGTACAGAATAGAAAGAATCCAACTTTTTTTGTAGAACTCATTCTTTTGAGACATCGGTGTATTCCCTTCTTTGGCCACTTGAGAGTGAAAAAATTCTCAAAAAAAATGCAAAATACTTTTGCCCGTTCTTTAGAACTTGCAACCAGAAAGAACACGGAGAAAGATGTATATTTTGGATATTTTATTAAATCATACTGAGGAATTCCACATGTTGTGAAAATAGCTTTTAATGTGTTTATTTTGTCTAAAATCTTAGGCTCCAAAGGCAAATATTAAACAATA
>NW_012153062.1:20008854-20018361 GCF_000956105.1 Propithecus coquereli | reverse complement strand
CATTGTGTCTTCTTGGTGTCCTTGTCATAAATTAGTTGACCATATATGTTTAGCTTTATTTCTGGGGTCTCTAATTTGTTCTCTATGTAGACTTTTTCCATGTTCATGGAAAATACTTAAAGAATTCTAGAATATGTATATTTAAAAATATCCCCTAGAATTGAATTTCATAACCATTTAAAAGTAATTTATTCCAACATTAAAATGATTTTACTGTCAAGAATTTCTTCCATATAACTAATGGAAATAGACTGTGTGTGTATTAAGCTATTCACCAGGCTCTATACATTAATCCTTCATCTAAAGATAGAGAACACCCAGGAAGTCCAGACTGAAACATACAATTGTCTATTTGGTAGTTTCACTTGAACATCTAGCACTTTATTTATGTCCAAAACTTATGTCATGATTCCCCCCATGTCCCACAAATCTGCTCATCCCGGACTTCTCTATCTCAATTAGTAGCACCTCCAGTTTTTTAGTTGTTCAGGTTAAATCATCCTTTATCTCATACCCTCTATTAAATCCACCAGCAAATCCTGTTGCCTCTTCCTTCAGAATATATCAGATTCTAACCAAGGACTAAGATATTGATTCTTTGTGTCATTCTTAAATGAAAGTAACCAGGAATCATCGGAGAAATGGTTATTTCTAGGGCTGGGGCAGGGTAAACACAAGATGAGCCTGCAGTATCTTGTAGTTACAGAAACTAAGGAAGTGCTAAAAAACAAAGGCTGGGGGTTATGTCAGAGGAACACAGGAACACACAATGATCAAAGCTAGAACAATTTGAGCAACAAATAAAAAATACAGTATTGGAATATAACCCAAAGTATAAATATTTATGAGTTCATACTGACATAAATAAATGATTAAATAAATAAACGAGGCAGAAGAGAAAAATCTTTCTTGTATAATAATTCGAAACAATATATAGATAATAATATATGAAGCTACTCCTCATTCCATAAGGGCTGAGAGTGGGGATGAAGGACTTTTCAGTGCATTTGTGTTCTTCACTATCTTTACAACTTTAGAATATCAAAGGCCTCAATTGTTTATATTTCAAAATTTCCTTCATGTATTGGTGCAGTGCTGGATACACTTTTTAGAAATTTGACTTGCCTTCATTTTCCTTTAATTTACTCAGCTATAGCAGTGCCTCATTTACCTTTTTTACTGGCCAATAATCTATAAAATCGAGATTTTAGCACACATTTCTCCCCAAATAATTCTGTGTCCTATCTATTTAACCAGAAATTCTTTGTTTCTAGAGAAGCTATGAAACATTTTTTTTTGATTTTTCAATATCATCGAGTAATATCTATAGCAGTGCTATGAATGTTTGTATTCCCCCCAAATTCATGTGCTGAAACCTTAATCCTTAATGTGACAGTATTTGGAGCAGATCCTTTGGGAGCTAACTAGGGTTAGATGGGTTCCTGAGGGTGAAGCTTTCATGATAGGATTAGTGCCCTAATAAGAAGAAACAAGAGCCAGGTTGATTCCTCTCTTTGCTCTCTGTCATGTGAGGGTACAATGAGAAGACATCCATTTGCGAACCAAGAAGTGGGCCCTCACTAGACACCAGATCTACTGGCACCTTAATCCTTGGACTTCTCAGCCTCCAGAACTGTGAGAAATAAATGTTTGTTGTTTACACCACCCATTCTGTGGTAATTTGTTATAGCAGCCTGAACTAAGACAAGCAGTCCTGAAAATAAAAATTAGTACAAGATCTAAGATTGTGAAACAAATGTGGGCGATTCCCTGGGGAAGTAAGTGAAACGGAGAACTGAGATAGTTTTTTGATGAGTCAGGCTAAGATAATCACTTCTACTTCAATTATATGAATAGTTCAAATGAAAGTGATTTGCTGAGGAGGAAGGATAATGATCTAGATAGTTTCTTCCCAAATTCTTTATAATTTATTCTTATAGTATAATCTAAGTAGAGTGCTTCCATTCCTGAATGAGTTAAGGAAGCCCAGGTCTAGGAAGAATTGATAAACAGCTACCTGGCAAACTGGGTCATATAGTCAACCTAGAAAAAATAATCATCTCTTTTAGCATTATTCACTAAAATGGTAATTGCATAACATTTGGATAACTAGATTTATAAAAATTTACATTTTAGTACAAAAAAGAGGCAGAAAAAAATCCTTCAGACCACTCAGAAGATAAAACTGAAAGTCCCTATAGCAAATTATGGTAGATTAATAGGAAGATATCTGGTTGCATCAAAAAAAGATTTTTGTGCATAATTTAAATTTCCAATGTGTAATGAAGTTTCTGATTCTTAAATATTTAGCTAAACAAAAATTTAGATGTGAGGGCAGGTACAAATATTGAAAATTTCTGTCTAATGTATAAATATAGATGTATAAAATAAAGATAAATAGTGCTATATTGAATTAGAGGTAAGAACTAAATGAAATGATGTAGATACCTGTTTATTAAATTTAGTCTACTTTAAGATAATTGCTAATTTATTTAAAAGGACCAAAATCACATAGATTAAATTTCTGGAATGATAGTATATTGAATACATCTTTATTTCAATATGCCAGAAAACCCCTGTGGAGTTAGAGATCTGTGGAAGATAGTAAGGATATACTTAAAAATAGAAAATTGGAAAAGATGAAATAAAGCTGTTTCTATTTCAGGTGACAGGAATAGCTACTTAGGAAATTCCCAAAAATTTACAAAAAAATTATTAGAATTTATAAGTGAGTTTACTAATGTTACAAGACACAAGAGCTATATACAAAAATCAATAATATTCTTTCTATACACAGAAATCAATCATATTTCTATATATTGGCAATGAATGTTTAAAATTAAAAAAAAATACCATTTATAATAGCACCAACAAAAATGAGAACTTTATGTAGAAATTTAACAAAATGTGGAAAATATCCGTATGCTAAAAACTAGAAACACTAATGAAGGAAAATTTCAGGGCTCTAAATTGATGGGGAGATATCTTGTGTTCATGGATTGGAAGACTCAATATTGTTACAATGTCAGTTTTTCCCAATTTGATTTATAGATTCAATGTAATCCTGATCAATATCCCAGCAAGCTATTTTATAGATATTAACAAGGTTATTCTAAAATATATGAAAAAGCAAAGAATTAGAATAGCATAAAGTTGAAGGACTCACATTATCTTATTTCAGGATTTAATATAAAGCTACAGCAATGAGGACAGACATGTTTATGAAGCCAGCTTCCTAGGTGTCTAATCCATCCAGTCGCACAGGGCCCTGTGCTCAGAAGCACCCTATGCTTGGCTTAATGCTCTGCTGTCACAGCCTTGAAATTCTTAATAATTTTTGAACATCGAGAATTACATTTTTATTTTGCATTGGACCCCATAAGTAATATACGTGGTCCTTCATAGAATAGACCCACACAAATATAATTAGCTGATTATTGCTAATGGTCTAAAGACAACAATAGTGTTGGAACAATTGGACATCCATATGCAAGAAAATGAACCTTGACACATACTTCACATCTGATACAAAAATTAACTCAAAATGAATGATATACTTAACTGTATAATGGAAAACTATAAGATTTCTAGGAGAAAATTCACATGACTTTTGGTTTGGCAATGAGTTTTAGACACAACACCAAAAACATGATTCATAAAAGGAAAATATTGGTAAATTGGGCTTTATCAAAATTAAAGATTTTTCTCTGTAAAAAGACACTGTTAAAACAAATTGAAATACTCAGAAAAGGGGCTATCAAATGTTTTGTGTCTGTGGGGAAAAAAATAAAAACAGATGCTGGCATGGATGCAGAGAAGAAGAAATTTATACCCTCTTGGTGAGAAGGTAAATTAGTACAGCCACTATGGAAAACGGTATGGAGACAAACAAAAAATAGAACTACCATACAATCCAGCAGTCACACTACTGAATATTTATCCAAAGGAAAAGAAATTAATGTATCAAAAGGATACCTGCACCCTCGTGTTTATTGTGGCACTATTGACAATAGCAAAGATACAGAATCAACCTAAGTGTCCATCAATGGATGAATGGATTAAGAAAATATGGTATATTTACACACTGGAATACTATTTGGCCATAAAAAAGAATGAAATCATCACATTTGCAGCAACATGGTTGGAATTGGACTTCATTATCTTAAATAAATTAAGCAAGGCACAGAAAGACAAATATCACATGTTCTCACTGATAAGTGGGAGCTAAAAAAGTTGATCTCACGGAGGTAGAGAGTAGAATGATACCAGAAGCTGGGAAGGGTGTGTGTGTAGGGGGAGGGGAACGAAGAGAGTTTAGTTAATGGGTACAAACATACAGTTAGACAGAAGGAGTAAGTTCTAATGGTAGATGGCACAGTAAGGTGACAATAGCTAGCAGCGATGTAGTGTATATTTCAAAATAGCTAGAAGAGAGGACTCGAAATGTTCTTTCCACACAGAAATGATAAATACTTGGGTGATGGATAACCTAAATACCCTGACTTGATCATTACACATTTTATATATGTAATAAAATATCATACACAAATATGTACTAATATTAGGTATCAATAAAAAAACTTAAATAGAAAATAAAAAGTAAGGGAGAGAAAAAAATGGCAGACCAGAGGCAGCCTGCCAGCACGCTGCTCCCAAGGAAAGAAGTGAAAGGTGCAGGCAGCTGCCTACGTACAGATTGCTCGTCTCTGAAGCAGTATTGTGAAATCATAGAGAAGCACCATAGGACACTCAGTGTGGAAAAAAAGGTGATGGGGTGATACGTATAATAAGATATAAGAACACAAGGGGAACAATAGGAGAACAAAGGGTGGGAGTGCCGTGCTTGTCCTGCCGACTAGGTGTGGACTGAAGGGCAAGAGGGCTCCCATCACACCCAGAGACCTCCTACCTGCTCAGACAGGGACCTGCCCGGAGCCTATGCAGAGCCACTACACTAGACAACAGGCATTTTGGGTATCGGGCAACAGCTAAAGCCATCCTGAACTCTTGGATGCACTGCACCAAGTCTACACGGGGCTGAGGAGGGAGTGAACTGACTTCTGGCTTCCCTGGGCTGTACCCTGGAACTTGAAGCCAGGCGCTTCACCCCTAGAGTGCAGCAGGACCTGGGCAGGGGAATTGACCAGAGTGCAGTAGACTCCGACTTGGGAGGCTTTGGATGAATGCTTCACCGGGTCCTGCTTGGGGCACAGAGAGCTGACCTCTGCACTCTGACCTGGCATCCGGGATCCTTGCGCCTGAGAAGCAGCCTGCTGCTTTCTTGCCCCGAATCCACCCTCCAGCCCCTAGCTGTCTCCTGTCTGCCTGGCTCTGACCCTGCCTTCTGGGATGGATCTACCCACCATCTGCACTGCTAGGGCTTTGCCTCCTGCTTCTCCCCAGTTCCAGCTAGGAGGCTCTCATGCCAGGGTGCATCAGGCTCTGACCTGAGAGGCTGTGTGTGGCTGCTTTGGCAGGCCCTGAGTGGAGTGTGGAGAGCCCCACGGTCCCTTGGTCATGGAGCCAACCTCAGCCTGTCTGACTTGACATTTGTGGGACACCAGTGCCTCTGGAACAGCCTGTGGCTTGCTTACCCCAACTCTGCCCTCTGGCCCCCATTGCCTCCTGCCTGCTTGGCCCTGACCCTGCCCTCCAGGTCAGATTAACAGGCCATCTGCACAGACCCACTTTTGGCTCAGAGGCCCTGTTCAGAGGTTCTGTTTGTGGCTCCTTCCTAGTCCCAGCTCTGTGGCTCTCACATTGGAGCCTGAGGCTCAACCCCTGAGCCTCCAGAACTCACACCAGTCCTTAGACACCAATCCTAAGTCTCCAGCACTGTACCTGGACCCCAAGACCCCAGCCCAGAGCCTCCACCACCAAAGCAGGGATGAAAGAGCTGCTCCAAAATGCAATAGGGACCCCTCAGGGACCCCCCCAGCCTCAAGCTGCCAGCACACTGTGACCTGCTTTGACCAAACACCCCACAACCCAGGAAGCCACAACAACCTTATCTAGCAGCTGTGTTTACCTCTGTGGGGAGACCCTGGGTAGAGCAATCCTTACAACACCAGTCTCAGTGAAGACAGTCTCATCCAGCTCCCAACTTGAACGTGCTACAACTATCTGGAAAGTTCCCAGCAAGGAACAGAAGTCCTGCAGACTTAAACCTAAGGCATGAAAGTATAGAAACTGTAGAAGAAAATGTCTTAAGAACTCTTATAGACATCAGTGTAGGCTAAAAATTTATGAAGAAGACGCCAAAAGCAATCATAGCAACAACAAAAATAAATACATGGGATCTGATAAAATTAAAAAGCTTCTGCACAGCAAAGGACACAGTCTTTAGAGTGAATAGACAACCTACAGAATGGGAGAAAATATTTGCATGCTATACATCTGATAAAGGGCTGATAACCACCATCTACAAAGAACTCAAGCAAATCAGCAAAAACAAATCAAACGATCCCATTAAAAAGTGGGCAAAGGACATGAACAGAAACTTTTCAAAAGAAGATAGACTAATGGCCAACAAGCATATGACAAAATGTTCTACATCACTAATCATCAGGGAAATGCAAATCAAAACCACAATGAGATATCACTGAACTCCAGTGAGAATGGCTTTTATCAAAAAGTCCCAAAACAACAAATGCTGGCATGGATGCAGAGAGATAGGAACACTCATATTTTGTTGGTGGGACTGCAAACTAGTCCAAGCTCTATGGAAAGCAATATGGAGATAACTCAAAGAACTAAAAGTAGACCTACCATTTTATCCAGCAATCTCACTATTGGGTATTTACACAAAGGAAAAAAAAAAGACTTTTTATAAGACGGACATTTGCACTCAAATATTTATAGCAGCACAATTCACAATTGCAAAGATGTGGGAACAACCCAAGTGCTCATCAATACATGAGTGGATTAATGAAATGTGGTATATGTATACCATGGAGTTCTACTCAGCCATGAAAAGGTGAACTAATACCTCTTGTATAAATCTGGATGGAACTGGAGACCTTTATTATAAGTGAAGTATCACAAGAATGGAAAAACAAACACCGTATATACTCACCATTAAATTGGAACTAATCAATTAACACTTATGTGCACATATGGAAATAACACTCATGAGAAATAAAGCAGTTGGGGGAGGATGGGATGGGGTATTTCACACCTAATAGGTACAATGCACACTATCTGGGTGACAGGCACACTTATAACTTTGATTCAAATGGCACAAAAGCAATTTATGTAACTAAAATGTTTGTACCCCTGTAATATTCTGAAATAAAAGAAAAAAAAAGAAAAAAAAGTAAAGTCACAAACTTGAAGAAAGTATTTGCAAATCATAAATCTGACTAAGGACTGTGTCTAGGATATATAAGGAACTCTTAAAACGGAACAAGAAGAAAACAAATAGCCCAATTAAAAATGGTGGTGTATACATCTAGGGTTTGTTTCTATTTTCACGTATAGGTCTTCAGTGTTTCTCCTTTTCGAAAAAACTTATCAGGCAGATGCTGCAGTCCAGGTCATATTTTTTATACTTTATAGCAATTTGCAAACCAGTTTTTTCTTCATTATTTTTGCTATATTTGCTTTCCACCTCTACCACTTTTACTTAATGTATTTATACAATATTTATTTCTTCTTGCTGCAAGACTAACATAAGTATATTAGTTTGATGGGGTGGCATAAGAAAATACCATGGACTGGGTGACTTAAACAGAAATTTATTTTCTCACAGTTCTGAGGCTAGAAGTACAAGATCAAGGTGTCAGCGGGGTTAATTTCTTCTGAGCCCTCTCTCCTGGCTTGCAGACAGCTGCCTTCTGCCTGTGTCTTTACATAGTCTCCCTTCTGTGTTTGTCTGTGTCCAAATTTCCTCTTTTGATAAGAATCCCAGGCATATTGGATTAGGGCCCATCCTAATGATCTACTTTTAACTCAATTATGTCTTTAAAGAACTTCTTTCCAAATGCAATCACATTCTGAGGTACTGGGAGTTAGAACTTCAACATACAAATTTTGGGGGAGCATGATTTAGACTATAACGATAAGCTTATTGTATTTTGAGATGACACTTAGGAAGTGACGGTAGAATTTTCCTCCATCCAGGCTTCTTCACAGTCATATCAAAATACAGATCATAAAATCATATCTGTATAATAAAGGCCTTGGAAAAAGACACAATGGCAGTAACAGTGTAATATGTTCATTAAATTCATTTCATTTTGTTCTGTGCGTGGAGGAGTACTACATTTTCCAGGCCCTTGAAGTAAGGAGTGAAAACTGAGCTCTGTCCAGTGGAATGTAGACTGAAGCTGTGTATACCCTTTCAGGGCTGGCTCCTAAAACCTCTTGCATGATGCTATATGTCTTCCTTTCTCAAATGCTGGGGGATGCTATTGCCAAGAGAAATCCCAGGAGCCATGTGTTAAAGATGATGGAGCTTTCTTCAGACTGGGTCTCTGAATGACCGTGCAGAGGAATGGCCTCCCTCTAGTTCCCTGCCGGCTTATATTGGACCATTTCATGAGCAAAGAATATACTTCTCTTGGTTCAGCCATTGAGATTTGGGGAGTAGTTTTTATAGCAGTTATTCACCAGGACTATACTCAGATTAGCTGAAGATTTTAATGAACATATTGACAATGAATGAAACAACTTAGCAAAGGAGGAAATTTACTTCAAGCATATAAAACATTTAGATGATTTTATAAAACAGAAAGATTTTGGTAAAATTGGGCTCTGATATAAAAAACCAAAGACGTATCAGTGCAGACTCTCATAGGGGAAAAGCAGCATGCACTGTTACTATGCACATTTTAGAGATGAGGAAACTGACACATGGAGAGCCTCACACAACTTCACACTGCTGGCAAGGAAGAGGCAGTGTGACTGCAGAGGTCGAGCCTGCAAGCGCCACGTCACACTGCTTCTCATTGCTAGTAGGTGCAGCTCAGAAGTTGATGAAATCTTAGAGCTGTTGAGAAATCAACAACTGCACTCTTGAGGGTATTAAAACACTCAGGCGTCCTTTGCAAAAAGAGAAAATGATAATAACTTGAATCTTGTGATTAATCATCTTGTGCAAGCCATTCTAGTTTCACGTTGCTTTTCAATGATTCATTATGCATGAAAAGCCATGGTATACAGCTTGAGCTTCAACACTTAAAGAAACTTATCTCCAGATTCGTCTAGAGAAGCTGAGTCTTCTATTCCTGCAAATTGCTTCAGTGCTGCCAGCTCAGCATGACTTTCTATCCTTAGTGCACATTCAAAACAAACAGGCATTTTAGAATTGTCGTATAAAGACTGATTAGCAAAACTCAGTAATTCAAATGCAATGTGGAGTCCCAGAGATACGACAATCATAAACATTTCTTAAGTTCATGTTCAAATTTTGAATGAAGATTTCTCTCTAATTTGAATAAAACAACTAATATAATATAATATGGATAGAAATAATCCTTAGTAGCAAGTACCCTGCCAACTTTAATT
>NW_012153062.1:19998969-20008804 GCF_000956105.1 Propithecus coquereli | reverse complement strand
ATTTTGAATGAAGATTTCTCTCTAATTTGAATAAAACAACTAATATAATATAATATGGATAGAAATAATCCTTAGTAGCAAGTACCCTGCCAACTTTAATTCATTCATCAAATATTTATTGTAAACACATTCTGTCGTAGGCACTGTTCTAGGTACTCGGGATATATTTCTGAAAAAGGAAAGATTTTAGCCCTTATGGAGCAAATTATGAATGTTTTCTTCAGTGAATGATCCATCATAATGCCACTGGAAGAGGTATGATCACACCGGCTTTACATTTTTCTGCAAGAATGACAAACACATTGTATACACATATGAAGGGATGTCTAGGGAACATTACACTAGAGTGTTTTAATTAAGCTCCAACCAACATCACCCCCGGTACCCCCCTTGCTGCCTTTGGGAAGATAAATCCCACCTCTGAAGCACAAAAGCTTCCATCCTGGGGAGGAGAAGTGTCAAAGGTCTGGCTTTCCTTGGAGATAATCAAGGTCTACTCCTCAGAAAGTTGAGGTAGTGGAGGGGATGGGTGAGCCAACCTTTTATGTGTGGGTGACAGAACACAAGGAGGTTGTTGTCTCATCAAGCAAATCTAGAAATAGATCTTTTGGTTTCACAAATTCAGATTGTATCAGAGGAAGTCTTTTATGCAGGAGGGAGAATGGAATAAGCTTGTGTCTTTTTCCAGATGGAAAAATCAAGCAGTCTTTCTTGGAATTCAAAAGAGAGGTGGTGGCCATGAACAAACCAAGGCTCAGATACCTGCACCAATTGATTTCTGTAGCTCTGGGAAATGAGGGACCTTGAAGAACTGTACATATCTGAAGGCACTGGACACAAGATCTAATCCTGGGCGTAACCCCTCCCCCTGAGGATGGGGTGTATGTACTGGGTCATACTTCTTCTAAGAAGTGCCTGCCCGTGCCAGAGCTGAGTCAAAGGAATACTGTGACCTCGCAGCAGGGGCCAGAAAGTGGAGAACAAGCATTCACTAACACCCTTGCAGCATCTGGAAGCAATGAGAACAAACAGATGAATAATAATGGATACCAGGAGAGGAAAAAATGAGGAACTTTATGTTTGGATTGCATGTGCTCCTTGGGTTCTCTGAAAATTCAGAGAGCAAGGGATGGAAGGTTGGGATGGTAATATAGGGGGTGTAGCTCAAAAGTATATTACTGGACGGGCACAATGGCTCATGCCTGTAATCCTAGCACTCTGAGCAGCTGAGGCAGGAGGATTGCTTGAGGTCAGGAGTTCGAGACAAGCCTGAGCAAGAGTGAGACCGCTTCTCTACTAAAAATAGAAAAATTATCTGGGTGTGATGGAGCATGTCTGTAGTCTCAGCTAATGGGGAGGCTGAGGCAGGAGGATCCCTCGAGCCCAGGAGTTGAAGATTTCAGGGAACTATAATGAAGAAACTGCACCCTACCTGGGGTGACAAAGCAAGACTCTGTCTCAAAAAAACAACAACAAAAAAGAAAGATATTACTGAACTACCTATCTGTAAAAGGGAATTGAGCTACTTTTAATTTATTTTGGAAAAAATTTTAAAATAAATGTGACATCTAGGAATCCCAAGAATTTGGGGAGGATTTATATCAGTTAATATTTAAAAAGCAGGGAAAAAAATTAGCATTTGTTGAATTGCTTCCATATGTTGGGTACTGTACTAAACAATTTTATCTATATAATTTTTTTTTACCAAATTGATTATTCTTGAGTTCCATTGGTTAGTTTATTTCATATTCCCCTTCATTTATTTATTGTAGACGCTGGGTCAGGATCTATCTATCCATCATTCATCCATCCACTATCCATCGTCCATCTACCCATCCTCCTATCTACCTGTATATCACTATCTAGGTATTTGTGCGTGCATATTATAAATATTATATCATAAAAACTACAGTTATAACTTTCTATTTGCTCAATAGTCAGACTTCCCATAACCCAAACCTTCCTGAACATGGCTGTAGAGACAAAAATATGTAAAACCATTCTTTTAATTAGTAAATAGGTAGAGAGGGCTTTACTTCCACAATCTCATTTGAATTCTATAGCAATCCTGAGAATTGGGACTTCATATTAAGCCGAAAAATAATTTAGGTGAGTTTGAACCCTACCCTGTATGGTTACAACGTCATTACTGCCAGATAAGGACTTATAAGAGAGGCGGCATTAAATCTTAATATGTTTTTAAAGGTTAATTATGTTCACTAACAAGATCCTCTTGATATGCCCCCTGAATCCTTTGACTTCAGCTCACAATGACGAACTGCATTGGCCTTCTTTCTGTCCCTCAAATAAGCCAGCCTTGCCACCTTAAGGGCTCATCTGTTCCGGGAGTGCCCTTTCCCCAGATCTTTAAGTAGTGGTAGGCCCCGTTTCTCAATCAGATTCCTCTGATTAAATGGCTCTTCTCAGAGAGGCCTTCTTTGATCACTGTCTTAGTCTGTTGAGGCTGCTTTAATATAACACCATAAACTGGGTGCCTTACAAACAACAGAAATTTATTTTCCACAGTTCTGGAGGCTGGAAATCTGCAGATTGGATGTCTGGTAAGGGCTCAGTTCCCAGTTCGTGGATGACTGTCTTCTTCATGTGTCCTCACATGGTCAAGGGGTGAGGGCACTTTCTGGGTTCTTTTTTACAAGGGCACTAATTCCACTCGTGAGGGCTCTTCCCTCATGACATAGTCACCTCCCAAAGTCCCCACCTCCAAATATCATCACATTGGGGATTAGGTTTCAACATATGAATTTTGAGGAAACAAACATTCAGTTCATAGCAATCCCTCAACGAAAATACCGAACCCCGCCCACTCTCATGCCCTCACTACACAGAACACAGTAGGTGCTCTGTAAATGTTTATTTATTCATTAGCTCATTCAAAAAGTTGGTGTTTGGTATAATTTGAAAGCTAATATAAGTAGCTCAGAAAGACTACATTTTATAGTACTCAATGGCCTCACTGATTCTTATTTTTCAACTAGTCTATGTTGGGTGACTTCTCCAGAACAGTCACCATGTGTGTGTGCGTGTGTATGGAGTGAGTGCTGGAGTGAGGAGTGTGGTAAGGGTTAGAGTGAGAGAAAGAAATAAAATAGCCTTCGGTAAGTTCAAATGCAAGGAACTGATTTTTAGTTTTTTATGTTAGAAAGAACAGATAAATATGCAGGATTATTATTGGCTAGAGGTCATGCAGCAGAGTGTTCAAGTAACCCACATTCTTAAAGTTTGTAAATCTGTGTAATTTAGGGCACTTGACCATTGGAAAACCACAGTAAATATTTTGGCAGTGTGATTATTTAATTTTTCTATGCTTCATAACTAATATTCCAATAAATGCCATTCAAATGTTTATATTCTGGTAGAATAAAATATGTTTAACAAATTCCTATCCTAAAAGCTTTTATAAATAATATTTACTTCAATGCTACAGTGATTTGTATGAGTAGTTCCATTTAACTGGCCTAGACGTCATTTTATGAACATGTATTAAAAACTGCCAACTATCATTAAATATTAGTGCTATGTCAAGATTCTTTCTTGATATCAAGCCTTTTTCACATATGTGAGAAGAAAATCAACTTAAAAGCCTACCTCTAGAGAAATATTTTGCTCTTTTGAAAATTATGGAAAGGTAAAATAATAGCTCATAATTATAATAGCTCTTATTAATAGCTGTATACTTTGTACCAAGGTACTCTAGTAAGCAATTTGTACCCAATATTTTTATTCTTCCTGTATTGTTGGGTTTTGGTGGAAAATAGATATCCACTGAGATGGTTTTACTGAAAAGACTTTAACAAAGGTGGGAACAGGCTTAAGAGAACCAACAAATGATACTGAGGTTTCTAGAGCCTAGCAGCAATGGTAAACCATTATGACTTGAGGGGGCTTAAGGAGACAAGAGAAGAGTCACCAGAGTCCAGTGAAAGCTGGAGCCATGAGGAGAGTGAGCTTGACAAGAGATAAAGTCCTATTGTTATGGCTAACACTATCAGGCAGTTATGAATATATCTATTATATTTGATACAGTAGTTTGCCATTTTTTATGGCTGAGTAATACTCCATGGTATAAATATACCACATTTTGTTAATCCACTCATGTATTGATGGGCACTTGGGTTGTTTCCACATCTTTGCAATTGTGAATTATGCTGCTATAAACATTCAAGTGCAGGTGTCTTTTTTATAGAATGTCTTTTTTTTCCTTTGGGTAAAATATTTAAATTGTTGAAACATATAATTTAAAATAGTTGAATTAAGCATATAACCATTGAAATATGAAAATAAAAAACAGTGAAAATTTTTGAAAGGACTGTGAACTAATGGGACATTTCTGTGGGAAAGGTAAAAGTAATCTCATTCCAAAAGCTCAGAGGAAGAGCATAATGACAAAAATGATACACTCAGGAAGCTGACAATAATTAAGAAACTGGGGGCCGGATGCGGTGGCTCACGCCTGTAATCCTAGCACTCTGGGAGGCCGAGGCGGGAGGATCGCTTGAGCTCAGGAGGTCGAGAGCAGCCTGAGCAAGAGCGAGATCCCCGTCTCCACTAAAAATAGAAAGAAATTAGCTGGACAACTAAAAATATATAAAAAAATAATTAGCCGGGCATGTGGCGTGTGCCTGTAGTCCCAGCTACTCGGGAGGCTGAGGCAGGAGGATCGCTTGAGCCCAGGAGTTTGAGGTTGCTGTGAGCTAGGCTGACGGCACAGTACTCTAGTCCAGGCAACAGAGTGAGACTATGTCTCAAAAAAAAAAAAAAGAAAGAAACTGGCTTCCTATCATATAAGAAGAGTGGCTTCTATGTCCAAAGAGTATAGAGCCAATAAGAAATAATAACCTAGAAAATAGACAAAACAAGAAAATCGTAAATTTAGAAATTGGTTACTTGTCTTGAAAAGTATGGCAAATATAACTGAGATAAAAAGAAGAAAGTTAATAAAATCAATAATAAGAAATTGGATATAGCAACACACGTCTAAACTATTTTTAAAAATTAAGAAAATACTACACACAATTTCATTCTAACAAAATTAAAACATTTGATAAAATTGATTATTTTTGTTCAGCCCAATTTCTCCTATTTCAACATACACTGAATGTAATTTAACTAGTGTTTTATAATGGCACAGTCTGAATTAAACTTCACAATCTAGACTCTATTACTATTTTACTTTTGTCAAAACATTGTTTGATCTATCATTTAGCTGTTTTGTCTCCATTCCCTTTCTCTAATAATAACTTTGTGTTCTTTTTATCTGTTAATCTGTCTATATGTTGTCTGTATTCAACTTCTTCTTTCATAGAGTGTTATACATATAAGCCTGCCAATATTTGCAAAGCTCTTTTAAGGTTCCTGGAAGCAATTTACTAGCTATTATGGTGGAGATAATTTGGAGTTTCGTTGTAAACACTCAAATATATACTTATTCCTGTAAAGTATCAAAGCATCAGCATAAATTTATTTGGCCTCACAACTTCCCTAGAATTTATTATGCCTCAGTGGTCTCAGCTGGATAGCTGGGTTTAAATAAATGTCTTCAGTGAGACAGAAGGGCTGTATTTGAGCTCAATTCCCAAAGGGGATAAATAATGAAAGGCAAATCATAACTTCTCAATATTTCTAGTGAACTCATCAGGCATAAAGGTATGGCAGTGGAATAGAGCGTTAGAAAATGAGCAGGCTCTTTGCACAACAATAGAAACAACATCTGATCCCTGCACTTTGTGTTCTTCAAAACAGGTGCTTACTTTTCCTGTGGCTAATCACCCTGTGTAAACTGTAACATAATATCATCTTCGTGAGAAAAACTGATCCTTCCTTCCTGTTTCACAAATATTTGCTAAACTCCTTTCAATATCTCCTAATTTTAAAAGCTGTATGTATACTAAAACTACATATTAATCATTAAGGTCATGGCAATTGAGTGGTCAATATGACCTTCATAAGAATAAAAAATACAATGGGAATTTGAAGTCTATATTGGACATTATTAATTTAATAATATTTGGCAATTTTAAGTATACATTGTTCTTGTTTTTTAATTATAAAACGTAAAACTCATTCATTTAGAAAATACGAATAAATCTTTCTTTAATTTATTTGGTCATGGGCACATCATTTAAACTCTCTGGAACCATTTCCTCTCATTTATAAATTGAGAATAACATTACATCTCCTGGATTGCTCAATATTTTAATAAATAATAATGATATATAATATATGAACATATGACCATTATTATTTCCATTGGTGACACCTGAGCTGATTCTTGTAGTCATCTGGAAGTTAGACTCGGATAAGATGGGAATTGAAATGATAGGGAAAGCTTAGTCCAGGCATAAGGAAGAGTCTATTAAATGGTATGCGTTGTCTGGAGCGTCTTGCAGAACTTGGGCCTTACTGAATTTGTATCAGCCTGAAAGCCATGAAGAGTCATCAACTGTTATATTTTACAAAGGAAAATCATATGAGATTTGTATTTTAGAAAGACTTCCTCACAACAGTGAGCAGACTGTATGGAAGGGACTGTTGCCCTTGTCTAGTTGGGGCAATGGCCTGAGCCCTTGTTGAGCCCATTGATGATCGCAACAGGGACACTAGCAGTAAGGATAGAGAGGGAAGGACAGAACAAAGAGCTAATCTTAGGAGGCAGATTACCAGGACTTGGTTACAATTATATTTAGAAGGCAAGGAAGAGGGAGGAAAAAAGTTTAATTCCAATGACACTGATTAGGTAAACTAGGTAGGTGGAAGACTATGCTACTCAACTTAGAGAGCAGAGGAAGATCAGGTTCAGAGAGGAAAATGATGAGTTTTAAGTGCCTTATATCACTAAAGATGAAGTTCATATATCCAGTTGTCAGCTAAATACAAGTCTGAAGTTTAGTTGAGAGGTCTGTCCTATTGTAATATAGCAGCTTTGAACATATGGGGTATAATTAAAGCCATGGGAATAGATGGGATTTCTTAAATCCAAGGGATATGCTCAGGGGGACATTGCTATTAAGAGGCAGAGGATAAAATATCAATAAAATGATTTATTTTAAATGAAATAATGGAGGAGTATCATTTTTCAAAGGTAGTACACAGACATTACGTGTCAGATGAATGCTGGATCATATTGCTTCATGAGGATGTTTAATTCTAGCAGTATTAGTTGGGAAATGTATTCTGCTGCATAAAGAAAACCAAATTCACAATGACTAATTTTTAAAATGTCGTTTATTTTTCTCAGGTAATGAGAAGTTGGGAGGAAGGTGTTCCTTCCTAGCAGAAAGCTGGGGGAAGATTTTAGTTTTCTTCTCTGCCATTATTAGAATGTGGTGTCAACCTTAAATAAAAATATACAGGGAAGAATCTCCAAGTAAGGAGTTTACTTAGGAATAATATACAAGAAGTAGAATTGCAATTTAGTGCACACAAACTAGAGTAGCTTCCAGATGTGTCTGAAGAACAAAGAAAAAGGCTGGGCTTTTTACTGGGGGAAAAGAGGAAGGTTGGATAAATTGTTTTGAAAGAAAGTTCGTTGGTGCTGTCAGTGTCTTGAGGAAATTGGTGAGTTCTGATCTTTGGGTGACAGCAGTTACTAGGTAAGATATAATCTGAAAGTTACAGTCTTTATGGTTTTACTGCTGAATTGCCAAAACAGCTCCTGGAATAGGGACCTGAGTGTCCTTCTGCATGGTCTCCTGACTCCATTTTAGTTGGAGTAACATGAATAACTCCATTTTGTATTATCATCATTTACAGTGGCTTTTCTTCTAATTTTTTCTTCATGAGTGCAAGATGGTTGTTCCAATACTGGCCATTTGCCAGTTCACTAAGGCTTGGCTGAGAAAGCAGGGGTGCCCATATTCCATGCCATGGAAACTTATCACCCATATATCACTGCAACAAGGATGAACACGTTAAGATGTTGTGAAAAGTTTGATGGTAATTAGCAGGTCCAACTAGATTCTCTCTTTATCAGGAATTTCAATAGGGAAGTGGAGAGATAATTAGTTAATTGGTAGCTAGAGGCCAAGTGGACATCGTAACTGAGTGACGTTAGTGGCAGAAGAACAGAGTGGGGTGCAGGGACTTCTGCTGTGGGAGAGAGGAAAAGATGACTAGATTTTTAGGGCTTCCTTATCTCCCGAGGAACTTTCTGGCCCAAGAGGGCCAACAGCGTAGTGGTATCTCTTGTTTCTGTAGTGTCTGTGTTCTTGGCTTTTTGTGAATTCCTTTGACATTTAAAGCATACACCTAAGATTCTTATGTTCGTCACTTCTGTCTTCATTCTACCAATTAGATCCTCTTTAATTGAAATAACTTGAGTAAAACTCTGTACTTTGCAAACCCCCCACTCCCACATGCACAATTTATTCAATATTTCTTTAGCATTCTCCCTGGAAACTAACGGATGATTCTGAGCCAAGTTTAATAGCCAGTAGAGTAAAATCAAATATTTATGCAATCGTGAGAGCAATACCTCTAAATTTAACGTAAGGAATGAAATAAAAACTATTCTGAAAGTTAGTGAATTGGGAGATTCTCACCTAGGTTAGTTACTTTATACAGAAGGAAAAAAGTAATATTTCTATTTTGAAAACCAATAGTAAGAACTGTGAAGTATAAGACGATTCATTTGTAGATAACATTGAAATTTTAGTACAGTTCTATCGAACATAGTCAAATAAATTTAATATGATATTAGCAAAGATACTAAGAAGCTGCAGAGTGTATGTGCCCATAAAATGGAATTTTAAAGAATCTTAAGCCGTCGTAAATTGATCTATTGTGTTTGGGAAAGAATCAACATAATGTTTACACAATGTTGAATATATATCCTATTATGCAAAACTAAATTTTTCTGAATGAGTTCTATGTCAGACTATACTTCATCATTCCTAGATGTAGCATTGTATGGTAAATCATACATAATATTGGTGACTAGGATTTGGGAAACTTAAAAAGATGGAGAGCAAAAGTTACTTAGATGCAATGTTTTTACTGCACATATCTTTCAAGTGCCAGAGATTTGTGAGTGATATTTCAAAGGTACTGGCTAGTATGTGGTTGGAAGCACCACAATCCGATTGACTATTATGTGTTGTTCCTCCTCTTTCTTTATCAGTATGTGTGATCTGATCTTATTGTGTCCAAATTTGTATATTTTCTATCTAACTGGATTCAACCTTACCCTGATGCAGACATTTAAAAAAGATTCTATTGGATAATGAAAAAATTTGGGGATTTAAATAGTTATGACTATCATCATACTAATCAGCATCTATAATTTATAAATATTTGTGTGAATGTATTTTCAACATCTGTGTCCTGCATTAGATGGAAAGTGTGCTGTGAGGACAGGGACCATAATTATTTTGTTTAGCACTCTCTCCTCAGTGTTTAGCTTAGCTCAGTAACAAGGCACATAAGAGATGGTCATTGAAGGTTTGATAAATTAATAACAATGAAAAATAGTTTTAATTTTTCTCTGTCTAAATCTGACATTCTTTATCAGCTGTTATGTCTTTATTTCTTGACCTGCAATTGTATAGTTTAGATTTACTGGGATATAATGCAAAATAGTAGAAACCATATGAATAAAAAATAATGAAAAGATACTATAAAATTTGGCTTTCTAGAAACACAATAAAAAAACTTGATCAATGTTATTCTCTTAATATTATACTCAAGTTCCTTGGAAGTTTTTCAGGAGATTGAATAAACTAGAACTCTGATGATTTGCTGCAATGGACATATGAGATAGAATTCATATTTGTTGATTAGAACTAAACAGAAATATATGGGACTAAATATTCCAATGCAA
>NW_012153062.1:19984460-19998124 GCF_000956105.1 Propithecus coquereli | reverse complement strand
TCTCATTGTGGTTTTAATTTGCATTTCCCTGATGGTTAGTGATTTTGAGAATTTCTTTATATATTTGTTGGCCATTTGCCTATCTTCTTTTGAGAAGCTTCTGTTCATGTCTTTTGCTCACTTTTAAATTGGGTTGTTTTTTCTTGCTGATGTGTTTGAGTTCTTTGTAAATTTTGGATATTAGCCCTTTATTGGATGTATAGTTTGCGAATATTTTCTCCCATTTTGTAGGTTGTCTATTTGCTCTGTTGATTATTTACTCCCTGTGCAGAAGTTTTTTATTTTTAATTTAACCAAACCCCATTTATTTATATTTGTTGTTACTGTAGTTGCATTTGGTGTCTTAGTCATAAATTCTTCGCCTAGGCAGGTATCTAGAAGAATTTTTCCTCCATTTTCTTCTAGAATTTTTATGGCTTTGTGCCTTACATTTAAATATTTTATCCATCTTGAATTAATTTTTGTAAGTAGTAAAAGATAGGGATCCTGTTTCATTCTTCTGCATGTGGCTATCCAATTTTTCCAGCACCATTTATTGAAAAGGGATTCTTTCCCCCAGTGTATGTTCTTGTCTGCTTTGTCAAAGATCAGTTGGTTGTAAGTAGATGGTTTTATATTTGGGTTCTCTGCTGTGTTTTATTGGGCTATGCCTCCATTTTGGTACACTTACTGTGCTGTTTTGATTATTATACCTTGTAGTATACTTTGAAGTCTGGTAATGTGATGCCTGCAGATTTGTACTTTTTACTTAAGATTGCTTTGGTCATTTGAGCTCTTTTCTGCTTCCAAACAAAGTGTAGAATTAATTTTTCTAGATCCATGAAATACGATTTTGGTATTTTGATGGGGATTGCATTGAATCTGTAAATCACTTTTGGTGGTATGGACATTTTAACAATGTTGATTCTACTCATCCATGAGCATAAGATATTTTTTAATCTGTTTGTGTCATCTGTGATTTTTTTCATCAGTGTTTTATTGTTCTCTTTGTAGAGAACTTTCACCTCCTTGGTTAAGTATATTCCTAGGTATTTTATTTTCTTTATAGCTATTGTGAATGGTAGTGAGTCTTTGATTTGACTCTCAGCTTGACTGTTATTAGTATATAGAAATGCTACTGATTTTGTACATTGATTTTGTAACCTGAGACTTCACTCAATTTATTTATCAATTCTAGAAGTCTTTTGGTGGAGTCTTTGGGATTTTCTAGATACAAGACCATATCATCAGTGAAAAGCAATAATTTGACCTTCTCTTTTCCAATATGAATGTACTTTATTTCTCTCTCTTGCCTAATTGCTCTGGCTAGGACTTCCAGTTCTATGTCGAATGGAAGTGGTGAAGTGGGCACCCATGTCTTGTTCCAGTTCTTAGGTGAAGGCTTTCAACTTTTCCCCATTCAGTATGATGTTGGCTATGGGTTTGTCATATATGGCATTTATAATTTTGAGGTACATTCCTTTTATGCCAAGTTTGTTGAGAGTTTTTATCGTGAAAGGGTGCTGGATTTTGTCAAATGCTTTTGTTCCATCTAGGTAGTGGTCGTGGTTGTCTGGGCTGCAGTTGTTTCTCAAATCAGGTCCAGGTGTAATGGCAGCTCTAGGCTGCAGGATCCTTGGTGTAGTGTTGGACTTCAGGGTGGTTCTGTGGGCCCAGCAGAAGTAGTCTAGCTTTGGGACTAGAGTCTCAGGGCCCAGGTGCAGTGCTGGAATCTCTGAGACAGATTTGCAGGCCTGGCGGGAGCACTGGAGCCACAGGAGCAGAGGCTTAGGGGGGCTGAGGGCAGTGCTGGAGCCTCCGAGGGTAGGACGTGGATCCAGCATTAGCATTGGAGCTTGCTAGGCAGAGTCTCGAGGTCTGAGAGTGGTGCTAGAGACTTCAGGGTGGAACCATGGTCCTGGCAACTGCAGTGAAGCCTTGGTGGTAGAGCTTGGGGCCCTATGGAAATGTAGGAGCCCCAGGGCAGAGAAAGCACTGGAGTCTTGGGAGTGGAGCCACAGGCTTAGGCCCAGTGGAAGTCTTGGAAGCCAGCGTCATGGTTTGGAGGCAGAAGAGGAGACATGTGAGAGGGGATATGGGTCAGAAAGCAGTGCTGGAACCATGAGGTGGAACTGCCTGGGGTGGATGTTGGCTCTGGCAGCATGCAAACTGTGGAGGTGGAGCTGTGCTAGTGGACCACGGCTCCAGCAGTGTAGGAACTGCAGAGGTTGTGCTGCACATGGTGGGCAGCAATTTGGAGGTCATGTGAGGTGGGGCTGCAGTCTGGGGCCACCAGGAGGCCAGAGTTTGCCCCCTGACCTGGGTCCCTTGGAGGTAGTCACTGCAAGGATTCTCAGGTGGTGTCTGTGGAGTCTGAGGCGCCCCTTCTGCTCAGATCCCATGCAGGGTGGTAGGGGTCATTGGCTCCCAGTCACAGGGCACAGCCCGGGGCATTGTCTGCTCAACCTGCTTCCTCCCCAGCCAGGCAGGGGTGATATGAAGGCAGCTGTCACAAAGCTGAGCACCAGGCATACCTAGTGTCCTGTACCTGAGAGCTCAGGATGGCATTAGTCATAGTAACCCTGATGGGTAGCCACCGGATCCCTGCTGGGCTGGCTCTCTGGTGTAATGTTGCTGCTCAGACTCCAGGCAGCTCCCTTATTAGACCAGAGGTGTGTGGTGGTGGTGGGCCCCCCGTCACAACTCAGCCGCAGAGCCTGCAGGAGAAGCGCGGAGACCCAGGGTTCCTCCTCCTGATTTTCCCCATATGTGGATGCCTCCCCCAAAGTTCCATCTGACCTTGCCAAATGAATCACCCCATCACCTTCTACTTCACTTTGAATGTCCCTCATTGTTTCTGTAGTGTTTTACAATGGTCCTTCCAAGAGGAGCTATTCACAGGTAGGCATCTGCCTGCAACTTTCGATCCTCTTGCTGAGAGTGGCATGTGTGGGCTGCTTCTAGTCTGCCATCTTGTCCCTATTTTTAATTTTTGAACACTTGTAGGGAGCCATATTTGCTGATCTGGTAGAATCTGAATGCTTTTCTTTAATTTCAAGAACTGTATGAATTCATGACCATTTTAAAGAAAGAAAAGAAAATTTTATTTATAATTCTTTCAACATTTGTTATTTAGTAAAGTTTATGTTCTCCCCAAACTTATATGTTGAAACCCTAACCCCCAAATTGATGTTGTTAGGAGGTAGGGTCTTTGAGAAATGACAAGGTCATGGGAGCAGAGCCCTCATGAATTATATTAGCACTTTTGTAAAAGAGGCCCAAGAGAGGCCACTGGATCCTTCCACGTTGTGGGGTTAGAGTGAGAACATAGCTGTCTATGAGGAAGTGGGCCCTCACCAGACATTGAATCTGTCAACACATTGATCTTGGACTTCTCAGCCTCCAGAACTGAGAAATAAATTTCTGTTGTTTATAGGCCACCACTCTATGGTATTTTGTTATTGCAGCCTGAGAGGACTGAAAGGACTGGGACACTGGCAGACCTAAATGTAGACATGGGAATATATTTTTCTCTAATCTCTTTCCTCTTCTCTCTCTCTCTCTTTCTCTCTCTCTCTCTCTCTCTCTCTCTGTGTCATTCTCTGTTCTTGACTCTCTCTTCCTCTCTCTTTTCTCCCCTTCTCATTAGTTTACATTCTGACTAAAATTTAAATGTGGATTTTCAGAAGTATTTTTCTTTAAATCAGAAAGTGAAGTCATCTGGTAAGAATGATATTTAAGTAGTGTCTAATTTCAGTTTAGGTAAATCTGCATCTATTTTTACCAAACTGGTTTGGCTACTAGGTTTTACTTGACTTATGAGATTAGTGGAGAAAACAAATGTAAGTCAGGCAAACAACGGGTATCTGCCTTATAAAAAAATTGTCAAAGTTTTGTTCTTTGAGCTGGCTTAAAAAGTGTTTTTTTAAACATGATAACATTTTGATTATATAATCTCTGTTTAGTTTATTTGTTTTACATAAATATTGGATTGGTTCAGGTAATGCAAAAATGGACAAGAAATAGTTCCTGATCCCTGACAACTTACTACTCTCTAGGGAGAGAAATGAGATAAGTACACCATGTGTAAGGTAGAAATTAAACTGGTCTTTCTCTATTTTAAGCAATGGCTGTTTTGGAGCATGTTAGGTTGTAGGGGTACAGGAAGGACTGATTACTCATTATCTAAATATAACCTGGGATGTGCATTCTGATGGAGTTTTCAAAAAGCAGCTCAAAGGGAGAGAAAGGGGAGGGGAAGGTAAATGGGATGAACAAATCATGCAGTAAGAGTCACTCATAAGGAGCTCCTAAACTCTTCTATGTTCAACAGCCACCTAAGAAATGTTACCTGATTGTTTAGCATCTAACTTTGTACATCCCAAATGGAATGTTTGGGTCCCTGTGCCAAATCTGGTATTTATTCAGTTTTCCTTTGTTCAGAAAACGACACCTCCATACAAAAAGTTGCTTAAGCCAAACATTTAGTTGTTCTTTGTTTCTCTCTTCCTGCCAGTCCCATACACAAACCACCAGCAAGTTCTTCAGGCTTTACCTACAAAATATTTTTTCTATCTCTTCATTTATTTTTATCCTAACCCCCATTACTCTAGGCAAGTATATCATAGCTCACTTGGATTACCATTTGCTTTTGCCCCCACTTTCTTTGTAATATGTTTTCTTCCCAGCATGCACAGTAATATTTTTTAAATCTATCAACCAGATCATATCATTCTTCCATTGAAAAGCTTCAGTGTCTTCCCATTACACTTGGAGTTACATGCAAAATCCCTCCCAAACTCCTTAAAATGCCTTTTAAGGCCACACCTTATCTGGTCTTTGCCAACATCACCTACCTCATTCCATAATTCTTCCCCTGTTGCTCCCTATACATTCCTTTAGCCTTCCTCCTTTCCCTCATCATGCTTATTGCTGTCTCAAAAGCTCCTTTTGGTTGGTGTTTTCTCTTCCCAAAATTCTTTTTCTTGTCATTTTCATGGCTAGTTCCTCCTTATTCAGGTCTTCACTCAAATGATCCTTCCTCAAAGAAATCCTTCGTGGCCATGCCATCTAAAGTATCATTTTTCCCTGTAACTGTCTACCACATAAGCTTGCTTTTATTATCTTAACAGAACTTTTTTGCTATGTAAAATTATCTTGCTAACTTATTTATTCTCTTGTTTATTTTCCCTTTTTCTCCCACTGACAATAAAGCTCCATGAAGGCAGAAACTTTTTCTGTCACATTCAGAGCCCACATCCCTAGCTCTTAGAAAGTGCCTAGCTTCTCGCAGACACTCCATATATGTTTGGTAAATGAATGATTGGATGAATGAATGGACAAACTAAGAAGGAAAGAAATGATCATCAGGTACTATCATAAATTAGTCAAAACTAGGGCCTGCCAGAATAATCTAGTTCTCTTTGTAAGTAGGTTTTTCTAGACCTAAAGATTTGGATACTGCTGTAGACATAAGATATATGGATTTCAAAAATAAAAACTAAAAGAAAAAATATTGTAAAACATGTGAACAAGACAGAGAAATGTAAATTAACTTTAAATTGTTTGGATTCAAGTTGCTATGTTTCTGAATATGTTATTTTGCCAAGATTAAGTGAGTTTCTATTATACAAGGGGTACTTTATGAGGTATGAGGCATTCAGTACATTTGTTTATAACACAAGACTTATGAATCTAGTTTAATAACAGGCAGATTAAAAAACATTGTTCTATGACGCCAATATTACCTTGATATCAAAGCCAGGAAAGGACTCAACAAAAAAAGAAAGAAAACTATAGACCAATATTCCTTGTGAATATAGATGCAAAAATTCTTAATAAAATCCTAGCAAACCAAATTCAGCTGAACATCAAAAAAATAATCCACCATGATTAAGTGGGCTTCATCTCAGAGATACAAGGATGGTTCAACATATGCAAATTTATAAATGTGATTTCACCACATAAATAGAAATAAAAACAAACACTATATGATCCTCTTAATAGATGCAGAAAAAGCATTTGACAAAATTTAGCACCCTTTTATGATAAAAACTCTTAACAAAATAGGCATAGATGGAACATACCTAAATATTATAAAAGCCATATATGACAAACCCATAGCCATTATCATACTGAATGGGGAAAAATTGAAAGCATTCCCACTTAGAATTGGAACCAGACAAGGTTGCCCACTGTCACCACTTCTGTTCAACATAGTGCTAGAAATCCTAGCCAGAGAAATCAGACAAGAGAAGGAAATCAAGGGTATCCAAATGGGGAAAGAAGAGGTCAAAATATTGCACTTTGCTGACAATATGATCTTATATCTAGGAAAGCCCAAAGATTCTGCCAAGAGACTACTGGAATTGATAAATAAATTCAGCAGTTTCAGGTTACAAAATGAGTGTACATAAATCAGCAGCATTCCTATACACCAACAATAGTCAAACTGAGAATCAAATTAAAGACTCAATACATTTCACAATAGTAACAAAGAAAATAAAATACTTAGCAATATATTTAACCAAGGAGGTGAAAGACCTCTACTGTTAGAACTATGAAACCCTGAAGAAGGAAATTGCAGAGGATGTAAACAAATGGAAAAACATATGCTCATGGATTGGCAAAATCAACATGTTAAAATGTCTATACTACCCAAAGTGATTTACAGATTCAATGTAATCCCCATTAAAATACCAACATCATTTTTTTGCAGATCTAGAAAAAATAATTCTATGCTTCGTGTGGAACCAGGAAAGATCTCAAGTAGCCAAAGCAACCTTAAGCAAAAAGAACAAATCAGGAGGTATCTTCTTACCAGACTTCAAGCTATACCACTTCAAGCTATAGTAACCAAAAAAGCATGGTACTGGCACAAGAACAGAGACAAAGACCAATGGATCAGAACAGAGAACCCAGAAATAAAACTGTCTTCATATTGACATCTGATCTTTGGCAAAGTGGACAAAAATATACACTGGAGAAAAGAATCCTTATTCAATAAATGGTGGTGGGAAAATTGGATAGCCACATGTAGAAGACTAAAACAGGATCTGCACCTCTCACCACTCACAAAAATTAATTCATCGTGGGTAACAGACTTAAACCTAAGGAATGAAACTACAAGAACTCTGGAAGAAGAACTTGGAAAAACTCTTAGAGATATTGGCCTATGCAAAGGATTTATGAAGAAGAACCCAAAGGCAATCACGACAACAGCAAAAATAAATGAATGGGACCTGATTAAATTAAAAAGCTTCTACATATCCAAGGAAACAATCAATAAAGTGAATAGACACCCTGCAGGATGGTAGAAAATATTTGCATGCTATACATCTGATAAAAGGCTGATAATCAGAACCTATAAAGAATTCAAGAAAACATCAAACAACACCATTAAAAAGTGGGCAAAAAACCTGAATAAGAACTTTTCAAAAGAAAATACATTAGTGGCCAATGAACATAAGATAAAATGCTCAATATCTCTAATTATCAGGGAAATGCAAATGAAAACCACAATGAAATATCCCCTAAATCCAGTGAGAATGGCTTTTATCAAAAAGTCCCAAAACAACAGATGGTGACCTGGATGCGGGGAGAAAGGCAGACTGATACATTGTTTGTGGGACTGCAAACTAGTACAACCTCTATGGAAAGTAGTATGGAGATACCTTGAAGAACTAAAGATAGAGATACCATTTGAGCCAGGAATCCCACTACTGGGTATTCATACAATGAAAAAAAAGACATTTTATAAAAAGGACACTTGCACTCAAATGTTTATAGCAGCACAATACACAATCAGAAAGATGTGGAAACAGCCCCACTGCCCCTCACTACATGAGTGGATCAATAAAATATGGTATATGTATTCCATGGAACATTACTCAGCCATAAAAAAATGGAGAACCTATACTTTTTGTAACAACCTGAATGGAACTGGAGACTACCTTTCTAAGTGAAGTATCACAGGAATGGAAAAACAAACACCACATGTACTCATTATTAAATTGGAATGAAGTGATCAATACTCATGTGCACATATGGTAGTAAAATTCAAAGGAAAAAAGAAGGTGGGAGTGGGGTAGAGAGGATAGGTAAATTCACTCCTAATGGGTACAATGCACACTAACTAGTGATGTATATACTTATAACTTTGAATCAAACTGTATAAAACAACTTATATAACCAAAACATTTTTAATCCCATAATATCCTGATGTTAAAAAACAACTGTTGTGATAGATTGAAATGACTATCTAAATTTATTAAAAACTAATAAGTATTAAGAGAGTCATGCAATGCTGATTGTACAAATGGTTTAAACACAACATCAAGAAAAAAATCATCTCTCCATGGGTGTTAGCCAACTGTCAGTTTAAAATCAGTCTGTGATAGGATATAGCTCGTAAAAATTCCTCAGTTGCCTTAACAGGAGTGTGCACTCTGTCCAAAACAGAGAAATCTGGTCCCGAGAGGCAGAACTAGAACAAGGGCTAGAAATTATAAGGGGTAGGTTTAAATATTAAATTAGGATGAACTTTCTATCAATTGGATAACAGTTTTTGGAGAAATATGTACCAGGACTCATTGGATGTCCATTTTCAGAGTAACTGTAAAGAAGCTTCATGATTTTTATATTATATTATATAGGTTTCCAGATGAAGATTTTCAGAAGAGTGTGCCTTGCTGAACCTTTTAAAGATGATCAGTAAAGAGATTTATTTTTCATACCAGGAAGAGAATCCAGAAAACATATTGTCAATGCCAATAAAGGAATGTAGCAAGAGGACCCCCTTGTGGCCAGAGAACATTTATTCCAAATGAGGACTTTAACTAGAACTAGTTATCTTTTTAAAATCGTAGACCTAGTATACTTGAATTGTAAGTTAATTATACCATATTCATTATTTTGATGTAATGATGTTTGTTTTTGTTTGCTTTCCTTTTCTCTCTTTTTAAAAAACTTTTTAAAGTATAACGCACATACAGAAAAGAATACAAATTGTAAGAGTATAGCTCAATGAATTATCACAAATTGAACACACCTATGTAATCAGCACCCAGGTCAAGAATAAGAATATTACTAGCATATAGAAAGTTCCCCTTGTCTCTGCTTCTAGTCACTACCCCTGCCAAGGGTAGCCACTGTACTTATTTTTAACACCACAAATAGGTTTTGACTATGTTTTGATAATGGGATCATATAGTACATATTCTTTTTTCATCTGGCTTCCTTCACTTAAGATGTTTGTGGGATTCATCTATACATATTATATGTAGATATGGTTCATTTATTTTCAATGTTCTACAGTATTCCATTTTGTGAATATACCATACTATAATTTTCTACTGTTAATTTGAGTAGTTTTTAGTTTGGGATTATTACAAATAGTGATGCTTTAACATTCTTGTAAACATGTCCTGTGATGAATATGCATGAGTATAAATAAGTTGGAGTGGGATTGCTGGATCATGAGGTATCCATATGTCCAGCTTTCATTGATATTTCTCACCAATTTTTAAAGTAGTTGTGCCAATTTATACTTCCACAACAAGAATTTCCATTGTGCCACATTCTAGCTGACACTTGTTGGCCCTTCTAAATTTAGTCGGTTTTGTAGGAGATAGTGGTATCTCATTGTAATTTTAATTTTCATTTTACTGACGACTGACAAAGTTGAGTACTTTTGCATACGATTATTAGCCATTTATAAAATACCCATTTTCTAATGTTTGTCTAGCTTGAGTTTTAGTTGTCCTTAAATATTCTGGATATTAGTTCTCTGTTGAATATATGAATTAAAAATTTCTTCAACTTTGTCAGATATATTTTTATTCCCAATGGTGTGTCTTTTGATAAAAAGTTCTTAATAATAATATTTTCACTTTATCATATTATGTAGTTAGCACTTTTTACCTTCAATTTAAAAATTCTTTGCCTACTCCAAAGTCTGAAAATGTTCTCATATATTTTTTCTAAAATTATAAATTTGATATATATATACAATGGAATATTATTCAATCATAAGAAACTGCAGTGATCTAGAACCTCTTATACTTTCCTGGATTAAGCTTAAGCCCATTATCCAAAGTGAGGCACCACAAGATCGGAAGAATGGGCTCCTCTTGTACTTGCCATCAAATTGGTACTAACTGATCAACACTAGGGTGATCACATGGCAGCAATACTGTCCAGGGATTAGGGGGATAGGGGGGTAAACCCGCAACTAAAAGGACATGGGGAGCATTGCAGGGGGGAAGGGCATGCCTCCAACCCTTGCTTGGGCGAGGCAAAGACCTAAAGTGTAACCATAATGTTTGTACCCTCATAATACCCTGAAATAAAAAAAAAAAAAATTATGATTGTTTTATCTTTCACAGATTTGCAATCAATCTGGAATTTCTTTGGAGGTATGGTATGAGGAATGGGTCAAAAGTAATTTTTCCTGTATGCCTATCAGCTAACCCAGAACTAGCTATTGAATAAATCATCATTTCTTCACTGTACTCTCATGTTGTGTTTGTCATTAGTCAGGTGACAATGTATGTGTGTCTGTCTTTGGATTCTACTCTGCTCAATTGGTTAATTTGCCTCTCTTTGCATTTATAACACACTGTCTTATTGTCTTTGTCCAGGCTCCTATAACAGAATATCATAAACTGGATAGCTTTTAAACAGTAGAAATTTATTTCTCACAGTTCTGCAGGCTGGGAATTCCAAGATCAAGGAGCTAATAGATTCAGTGTCTGGTGAGAGCTGCTTTTTGTTCATTGACAGCATCTTCTAGCTGCGTCCTCATATGGTGGAAGGGAAAGGCAGGTTCCGGGAACCTCTTTTATAAGGGCACTAATCCCATTCATGAGGGCTGTGCCTCTGTGATCTAATCATTTCCCAGAGGCCCCACTTCCTACTACCCTCACATTGGTGATTAGATTTCAACATATAAATTTTAAGCGGATACAAACATTCAGACCATAGCACTTATTTATGAGGGTTTTATACTAGTAACTTCTTCAGTTTTGTTCTTCTTCTGTTCCAGTTATCGATTTTATTACTTCTCACCTCCAAAATCACCCCCAGCCTCTGAAAATGGAACTAATTGATTTAAATATTTTTCCCGGAAGGGTCGGAAAATGGCGGATTAGGGGTGACCTCCCGCTGATACTAAAATTCATGGATGCTCAAGTCCATGATCTAAAATGCGGTAGTATTTGCGTATAACCTATGTAACCATACGTCCTCCTGTATGCTTTAAATCATCTCTAGAGTACTTATGATACCTAATACAATGTAAATGCTATGTAAATAGTTGCTATACTGTGTTGTTTGTCTTTTGACAAGACAAAATTCCATTCATTACGATTTAATTCTATTAGGTTCGATTCAAAAAATATTTATTGATTACCTTTAAGATTGAGCCAGTGTGATAGTCTCCAATCAGATACACAGATAATGAAAACAATTTTCCTACACTAAGAAACTTAAAATTTTATAGATGAAGGTGAGGGGATGGGAAAGTGAAATAAGAAAAACTTGATGAGAATATGATATGATGGAGTATGATAAATATTATGAAATGACTAAAAATAAGGTGCTGTGCAAGTTTAGAGAAGGCACATATCCTGTTAAAGGGGATGGGGAAGATTTCATTAACTGGGAAATGGCTTTCAAGGGGAAGCATTTTAGAAAGTGAAGAGAGAAAAAGAGAAAACAAATTCAGGCCACGAGGACAGCACAAGTCAATATATTAATGGAGGAAAGGGCAGCATGTTTGGGAAGCGTGGAGCTCAGTTTAGTGTTGGGTTGGATCCTTGTAGGGGGAGATAAAAGGAGAAAGGAACATTGGTATAAGGTGATTTTACTTAATGAGGTACGTTATGGGGAATTATAGCAATTTTTTTAAAGAATAGCGGTATGATCAAAGTTAAACTTCACAAAAATTAATCTCCCACTGTGTGCAGAATAGATTGGAATAAAAAAGGACCCTGGATGTGAGAACACCAGTTGGGAGGATGCAATGACAGGTAATATTTGTTGAGCACTAATATGTAATAGATTTTCTTATTCAATCCTTATAACAGTCTTACGATATGGGTACTATCATTATCACATTTTACAGACGAGAAAACAAAAGCATACAGAGTAAAGCATTTGCCAATGTTTATTTACAGTGCGAAGGAGTGACAGAGACATATTTTGAACCCAAGCAATCTGGCTCCAGGGATAAACTAGTCTGAGAAAGAATTAAACATTAAACTAGTCTAATAAAATTGACTTATCCTAAGAATATATTTTAAAAGGAACAGAAAAATTGTAGACTCTAGTGTAAGTATATTAGAAATACCTCAATTTCATAA
The DNA here is from genome assembly GCF_000956105.1 of Propithecus coquereli. NCBI lineage: Eukaryota > Metazoa > Chordata > Mammalia > Primates > Indriidae > Propithecus > Propithecus coquereli. Next base: position 19,985,783 of record NW_012153062.1, on the reverse strand, counting down.
TACTTTCTATAGAACTATAGTAATACAGTTATCTAGAGAGATAGCTTTTAGTTATCACTCATTTCTAATTTGTATTGAATCCAATGTATGTATTCCAAATGAAAATTAGCAATGATATTAGAACTAGATATGTGAAGTTCTTTAAGAAGTACTTTATGGGACCATGTCTCCATTTTTTTTCCAACAGCAAAATTATTACCAAGTTCCTACTTTTTATTATTATTTTCATAATTTATATTGACATAAATATTTTTCACTATTTTGATATTTTGGGATTTTAATTACTGTATGTATTATAGCTGGAGGCAGTCCAAAGAGAATTTGGATTTTCTCTTTCTGACATCTTGGTGGTTAGCAATTATACCTCAGAGTGGGAGCTGGACCCAGTAAAGGATGTTTTTATCCTCTCTGCACTGAGACAGATGCTGTGGACTGCAGATGACTTCTTAGAAGATTTGCCTCCTAAAGAAAGAGGTAGATGCATTTGGTGGTGTAGAACCTCGAAGGTTTCAACTACAACTACTTGGCTACTTCCTGCCTGGATCTATTGGATACCTGGCAGCTCTTTGTCTCTTTATGGGTTGTTGCCCTGTGATTAGTCCTGCCTTTTAATCCACTACCTGGATGCATTTCCCATCCCTTACATTTTCTTCTTTTCCTCCTAGAGTACATCCTATAGAATCTGCACTTTCTCTTCCTCCTTGTCTTAAGATGAAAGTTTTCAAGTAATCCACCTCTGTCAGTCATACTGTTTTAACATTCGAGCTGTATCCCTGGCCTCTGCTCTCTGAATGTGCTTCTTTCCTTGAGACCTAAAACCGGATTGAATCAGCAATGTTCCTGATCCGATGTGATCCTTCATTATTTGCTCCTTCCTTGGAACCTGATGCTTCTGTCTTTTTTGACTTGCCTTTTTACTCCTCTTCCTCATCTTAGTCCCTGTTCATGTAGGGTGGTCAGTGCTAGGTAGAGGTGTGTTCCTTTTATGCTTATGGCCTCAGAATTTGGCATTATGTATATTCTCTGTTATTGACCTGTGCATAGTACATGCTGCAGTGTTCCATTCAAAGATTAGACAGAAATTTCAGATTATTACATTCAAATCTTATTTTAGTGCTTGGATAAAATAAGAATGTTATATCTTCTCCAATTCTCTCTTACTCTCAAATTGCTGGGAAACTCTCCTATAACTAACTTTGCTGTCCTGACTCTGCCGTCTTGGTTTCCTCATCTCTTCTTTTCATGTGGCACATGGGCTACTAATGTTAGGGTTGGTTTAGACCTCCAGTGGCCCAATGCTCCTCTTCCCTCTAGTTACTTTTT